>NC_062225.1:24041997-24341997 GCF_902686445.1 Sciurus carolinensis
GAGCATGATCTGGGACACTCTCCCACACCCAAAATAGACACATGTTCATACTCAGACATACTATCTCTCTCTCTCCCTCCCGCTCTCATGTACACCCTCCCCTCTACCCCACTGATGCACTGGCCATGCTGCTGTTGTGATGTGGCAACAAATATTACTGAGAACTAAAAGAAAAAGGGAATTTCAAATTTTAAGAGAACAAGATAGTCTTTGCTTTTTCCTTTCAGTTCTCTTCGTATAAATATTTCCTATTGTTCAGTCCCTTTTGACAACATCACTGCTACCTGCCAATGTCAAGTATGAAAAGAAAATATTCATATTAAGTAAAAGACAAATAATCTCGTTCTTTCTCAGAAAAACTCCTTCCCCTATCACTCTTCCTCTAGCAATGCACAAGGGCAAATGTTAAACATAGTTCTGTTTCGTCACTCACATGGCATTCCATGAAGAAAGTATCTGGCCTTCTGGAAAACAAAACACAAACGCCAGGCAATCTATTTGCTTGTCTGTGGAAAACTAGGAGGGGTACTTTTAGAAGTCATACTTATCTCATTCTATGGAATACACTTGTTGGCCAATCCAACTCATTTTTGAAAGTTTGGATTTAAGAAAAAGAGATCTCTGCTTTAGACAATATAGAAATATGGCATTTATGAAAGCAATATTGAGGATTTGGTGCTGTCGATTACTTACCATCTTAATTCTGAATGGTGCTTGGCAAAGTGGTTCTGTGGTCTGAATACTAGGATCAACCCAACCCACACTGAGATGTTACACAATATTTAGGTTCAATGACAGAAAAGAATAAAAAACCTAACAAAGGTCACAACTCACAGGTGGAAAAAGCATGTGTTTCGATTAAACCAGTCGCAGTTTATTACTGCTTCTAAGAGATGTAGAGTTTAAAGCAAGGAAAACAAAGTATGATATTGACATCTGATAACTATGGAATACATAGAGATCACTGTGTTTCATGGCACATATAGACAATAACTCATTAGGTTATCATTTTTATTTTTTAAGCACAAAATAAAATAGAAAATAATGAAGATAAATATAGAGAACACCACTTCAGGATGATGTGGGCTTTGAACTATTGTGGGTTTTTTCTTTTATAACACTACAAGATCTTATTCATTCAAGTAACACTACAAAGCCAAGGGAAACATAATAGCCAAAATTCTATAGGACCTATGCCCTTTAAAAAATGAACTACATTAGAAAAAAATTGTTCAAATAAATGCGCTGTTTTTATAAAGAATAAGTTAGTTATGAAAGACAGAATAATTCTTGAGATAAAGAACGTAATTCCAAATATCACCTCCTCTACAACCAGGATTAAAAAAGCAGAAAATGTTTTATGACAGAAAAACATATTTAAACAACAAAGATAAAAAATAAAAGCTATATATATATAAGCACCGTAAAATCAAGGAGTATGCAGTTTCAGACTCTATATATATATATTATAAATGGTTAATGGGTATATAATATATATGTTTAAAATACTATAAATTTTGTGGACTATTTTACAATGTTTTTCCAAACAGAAATAATGAAGATGTTCTTTAATGATTATACATTTACATTAATAAATGATATCATACTGTACAAATATACAATAAAGTCAGCTAATATTTATTGGACTTTTAATTTAGAACAACTCCTCACTATATAAAATACAATACTGTGTTGAACATACTTAAATCTGAATTTTATGACACACCCATGATTATTTCATGAAGGAAGAAGTCTTAAAGTGAAACTGCATGGTAAAAAGGTACGCACATTTTAAAGGACTTCTGAGGTATACTGAAAAGCTGATGACCAAAAAGATTATACCAACTGAGATCTCTATCAGCAATATATCAGAACACCTTCTTCCAGAAGTATTTCTCACAACTGTTCGATGCTATTATTTTCTTATTTACTTTTAACAAATGTATAGCTAAAAATACTTCACAACTTTAATATGTATGTCCTTTTTTCCCCCCAATACTGGGGACTCAATTCAGGTGTGCTTTACCGTGGGGCAACACTCCCAGCCTTTTTTTTTTTTTTTTTTTTTTTTAATTATCATCAGTTGTCTTTTTTTCTTTACTGACAGCCTACATACAATATTTGAATTTTTTTTCTATCAAGCTATATTCTTTATATGTATGTGTGTGTGTGTGTGTGTGTGTGTGTGTATTACAGATGTTACCCTTTGGAAATATTTATTGCAATCATTTTTCATAATGAATATGCATTTTATTTTATTTTTTGATTTCTTTTAGGTAATGTAATAAATAATTCATGTAGTAAAGGTATCACCCTTTTCCTTAATGATTTCCATCATTGGTGTCAACTTTAGAAAGGTAACTTATTTTCAGATAATAGAAAAATTTACCAATATTTTATTGGTTTATTGATCTACAGGTGACATAGGGGACTAAGAATTGGCTCCCCCATCACACTAGTGGAACCCAAGGGAGATCCCTAGAGTAAAGTTTTCCAGCATGGACCAGTAAGTGCTGGGTGGGGGTGGGAGTGGGGGATGGGGGTGAACTGATTTAAAATCTTCAGACCAATCAGCATTTAGTGAAGAGCCTGGAGCCCACCTGGGCCTGAACCTTGCCTCCAGAAATTCCACCTAGGGGATTACCTCTCTCATTCCAGCAATCCGGAGGGTGAAGCAGCACAGCTCCAGACCATCCCACTTAAAACTGCTGAGAAGAGAAGCTGAGGATATTTTGAACTCCAAAGGAAATAACTTTTTAACTTTTCATCAAGATTTTTTTCTTTTTTAAATTCTTTTTCTCTGTTTAATTGTGACCTTGATGTTACACGGACATTTATACATTTTCATTTTTTTTTCTCATTTCTAGCATTTTTGAAGCCAGTTAATTTTTCATGGATTAGTTTTTTGTGACCGAGGATGTTTGATCAGTATATTTCAGCTTTGTTTTTTATTTTTTATTTTTATTTTAAATTTTGTAAAACTTTTACTTTATATATATTTTTTTCACCTGTTTCCCTTGATTCTCTCTTTTCTTCCACTAACAGCCAATCTCTATTGTTCTCTCTTTCACTCTTCCTTTAATCTTTTATTTCTATCTTCTCTCCTCCTCCCTCATAATCATCACATCCTATATATTGCTTCTGTTCTCTTCCTGTCCACCATTTGAAATTGTAAACCCTTTTGCAAATGTGCAGCTTTTATTACAGGCAATAACTGATCATATCATTTCTATTTATTGTGATAATTAACATTGTAGATGTCACAGTAGGAACCGTTTGGTTTAATGTTGTACACTGCTTGCATTGGTTGTTGTTATTATTTGTCTCTCCCAGTGAGGTACTAGAAAAACTTCAGGGACACTGTAAGTCCACAGAGTAGAAACTTTACTGCCTCAGATCCATACTGTTAGATGGGTAGACACACAAACAACATGAAAAAAACAAGGGAACAAACTGCCCCAAACAAACCAAGATACTCTAATAACATGATACATTGATACCACAGGGGAAGAAATGTCAGAGAAGGAGTTTAAAATGTACGTAGTTCAACTAATCTGTGAAGCAAAGGAAGGTATAAAGAAAGAAATCAGAGAAAATACAGTAAGTGAAAAAGCTCTTCAATAAAGAGGCAGAAACTCTGGGGGAAAAAAATAAGCAGAAATCCTCGAAATGAAGAAAACAATAAACCAAACTAAAAACATAATAGAAAGTATCACCAACAGACTAGATCACTAGGAAGATATAACCTCAGGTAATGAAGACAAAATATATAATCCTGAAAACACAGTTGACCATGGAGAGAAAATGTTAAGAAACCCTGAAAAGAGTTTCCAATAATTATGGGATAACATGAAAAGACCAAATTTAATATTTATTGGGATAGATGAAGGTGCAGAGATACAAACCAAAGGAATGCACAATCTTTTCAATGACATAATATCAGAAAATTTCCCAAATCTAAAGAATTAAATGGAAAATCAAATACAAGGGGCTTATAGTAGGACCCCAAATGTACAAAACTATAACAGACCCACATCAAGGAACATTATAATTGAAATACCTAGCATACAGAATAAGGATAGAATTTTAAAGGCTGGGAGATAAAAATATCAGATTATGTATGGAATATAGTGATACTTTATCTCCTTCACATAGCAATGGGATAAATCATATTAACAGAATTTTTAAAATACTGAACCATCCAGGCATTCCAGGAATAAATAAATCCCATAGAACAGTACTAAATTGCTTTCTAAAAACACTGGGAATTGTTTTCAATTATTTGTTTATTTATTATCCATAATTGTTAGACTAATTTGTGGGGTTTTTGTTCTAGTTTTATCTGGTATAGAAATTACAATTAAGCTAGATGAAAGGACACAATTTCCTACAGGTGAATTCCAATAACAACAAGAGAAGTAGTGAAAAATGTTGACAAAAATAAAATTCTTAAAGACATTATGAAAACTGAAGGAATATAACTACAGAAAAGGCAGAACCTTATGAAGATGAGCTAAGAACTGGTCAAAACTCAGCATGGGCATCAGACTGAGAATTGAAGTTAGGTCCAGGTACAGAGTAGCAACTAGGGGTCAAATAAACCATTACATTTTTGCTGCTTCCAAGAAGTTAGAATGCCAAAATTAGAGCTTTGAGGGCCACTTTTCTTCTCAAGATATTTGCTCCATTCCAAATTCACATCTTTAAAAAAATATAAGGGTTAAACCAAAGCTTTTGAAAGGCAAAGTGACATTTCTCACAGTTACCCAATGTTTCAGAGGAAAATATTCATGAGTGGAAGAATGCATAAGAATCTCAGGTCCAAGGTGTCTTAGTCCATTCTAATATAATATAAAGCTGCTACCTGCCCTTTATGCTGCAGTCATTTCCCCACCTCCCAACTTATAACCAGAGCTTGTCAGTCTGTGAACATCCTAGCTAGCTATTGGTTCATCAGTCAGCTTGCAAGTATCCTTCTCCCTTATTGGTCCGTTAGCCCGGCGGAATTCCACCGCTTAAGAATGGCTCCCCCGCCATTTTTCTCTCCCTCTTTCCTCCTCACTTTCATGCTCTCTCCTCCATTTCACTCTCTCTTGCACACGCTCTCTCTTTCTCTTTTTCCCTCATTTGCTCTCTTACCCTGCAGGGAGACACTCGGCCTGTTTGCTTAATAAACTATCTTGTGTGAGTTCCTGCATCCGGAGTGGTTTCTGGATTCTTACACATTCCAACTGCAATAACAAGATGCCATGCACTGGGCAGCTTATAAACGACAGAAATTGATTTCTTACAGTGCTGGAAGATAGGAAGTTCAAGATCAAGGTGCTAGCGGATTCATTGTCTGGTGAGGGCTGACTCCCTATTTCATGAAAGACACCTACTTGTTGCACACTCATATGGTGGAAGAAAGAGGTCACTCTCTGGAGCCTCTTTTATAGGGTCATCAATCTCATTCATGAGAGCGCTACCCTCATGATCTATCACCTTCCACAGCCTCATTTCCTTTTGTCCTCGTATTGGTCTTTACTGTCAACATGTGAATTTGGGGGTGCACATTCAGACCACAGGAAAACTTATTTTCTTGAGGGAGTGAAAAATCGACAGAAAAAACTTACAACCACATTTTTTTCCCTGTTATTATTGTTGATCTGGGTATGGCTAACACTCCTTTCTCAAGACATTTGACAAATTCTAAAACTAAAGAAGGCAGAAAGCTGAAAAGACAAGGTTTCCCTGAAATGCAAAAATCTTCATATAAAGTTCTCCTTGTCGAAAATATGATGACATGCCAGGCTCTTATAAAAAGCCCAGTAGAACAACATCAAGCAACAGGGACAAACAACCATGCAGGACATCAGCAACCCAAACTTGACTGGACTGAGGTGACTGACCTCAAACCACAACCTGCCTGCCCTTTCTACTTATTCAGTCAAGGAAAGAATGAACATTTTCTGGTGCATGATAATATTACCAGGAATGCTACATATTTTAAACACGATGCCTTACAACAACCAAGAAACACTAGGAAGAGACAGGAACATAAGACTGAAAATCAAGGAAAAAATCAGAAACAAATCCACCACTATGTAGATAAATAAAATGTAAGAGTAAACATTGATTATAAATGATTATGAATATGATCCTTAAGAAAATACAGATTTAAAAAATGAAAGAATTATATCAGAGAATTTGTTTATAAAAAAAATTCAAAGAGAATCTAGAAGTAAAAGATACATTTGTGGAAATTCTAACTCTGATGTTTCTCTTTTACTTCTACCAAGGCTTTCATTATGTCTTTGTATTAATTATCTTGAAGTTAATAGGAAGACATGAAAGTAGAGATAACTTTCAAAATACACAAAATGCAAAAGTAAAGGGAAAATACGATAGAAAAGGCCTCTAAATATCATTAAGGTTTGATGAATAAAAGTGTGAGTTTTTATATATCGAAGAGTAAATATAAGTCTTTCACCAAATTAGAGCTCAAGGGAACTGTTTTTCTATATCCAAGGGCAAAGTAAGAGGCACTGTCACTTACAGGAAGGTGCGTGAACACAGCAAAGGTGCTCCTCAGAAAGGCAATGAGGTCTACAAGGTAATCACTTGCTTTGTTGTCTAAATCTCCTGTCATCCAGTCATAGTCTGCCAGTTGCAGAAACTGGTCAATCTTCTGGTTTAAGTTGGTATAAATCTCTTCTTCAGCTGCATGCCTAGCATCCTGTGAAATAATGTGAAATTTTAAAAATAATTCTGTTTCCAGTTTGAAAAAGGCAGAAATTTAAATGACTTGAAGTCATCTCACATTTACATTCAGTGATCTACACAACTGGGAAACTGGGTCATATCACAGTCTCTACTAATTTTTTCTTTTTCCAAAAGTGCAACGTGGCTTTCTCTATCTTTTGTTTCCTTTCTTTCCTCTTCTTTTTTTTTTTTCTCGGTCTGCAAGAAAATGTGTTATTTTGCTTCACTAAATGGGGAAACTGCCTTCACTGCCCTCAGTAACTTACATCCTTTTTTATTGTCTTATCTCTATTCAAAACCCAACTTTCTCCAGGATCCTATTCCCTTTTAACACTTCTGGGACTCCAGAAGTTTCCTTCTGGTAATACTAAGCTCTCTATATCCTCTAGTTTCTTCACATTGCTTATAAGTATCCTTAGGTTTCAACTTAGTGTTCTGCAGTCTCACTACTTATTGTCATATCTCTAAGTTTTCCTTATCATCAATCTTTTCAAAAAGACTGATATATCATGATGTTTCCTAAAATGTGTTTTACAGAACACTAATCTTAAAAGATGCTCAAATAGTAAAGATTCCTAAATCACATACATTCAAGATTCCTGCTACTAAGAGATACATGATGTACACTAACATATTTAACGCTCTAAGAAGTATTCTGGAATTTATTTGCCTAGAAAAAATAATTTCAAGAAACTGAGTCTACAGTACACACAAAACAATGAGGATTCTAATACTAAAATTCATCACCAAGGACAGAATCAGAAACTCATGAACTAATTGCTACCACATCCAATATTTATTTTTCAGTTTAAACTTACTCCATCTCTATTAAATATTCTCTATTTAAAATTCTGTTTCCTAGGCTAAAAATGTAGCTCAGTGCCTACTGTATGAGATACTGGGTTCAATCTCCAGCAACACAGGAAAGAATGAGATGGGAGAAGATAAGAGAAAATTCAGTCTTCCCATGGCTTGCTTTTACTCCTCTGGGGGCACATTGTCTCACTTTTCTGAGTGATCTAATTAATTCTTATGGCTTCCAGTACAAGAATTCAATATCGAAACAAGTCCTTCAAACATATTCTATTTCAAAAACCGTATATCTGATTGCTTCGTGGACATCTCTATGCCTATAAACTCTGAAATCAGAAAGTTCACAACTAGACTTATTTTCTACTCTTCAATGTTCAGAGATATAAAGCAGAGATATAAACAACACATTTGATTCCATTCTTTTCTTCACAGTCAGAAAAGGAGTCCTGTAAATTCTGACTCCTCAATTACTTTTTAACCCATTACATCTCATCTTCTTAGATGCTAAACTACAAAAACTTTTAGTGTATATTATTATGTAAAAATAAGAACATAATTATATTGCACTGTAACAAGTATAATATTAACATTAATTAATATAATAAAAATAAGTTCTAGATTATTTTTTCCATCCTATTTTAACACACCTATGTCAATTTCAAATATTCACAGACTTGAAACTTGGGACTTAATTGGTTAATTTGTACCTGCATCTACAATTTCACTTATCTAATATCTGCATAATTTCATAACATATTTTCATATTATAGTAGGTGACTATGTTTATTTATATAAGCAAAATTTTTAAAAATGTATGTTTAAATGACAAATAAAAAGTGTATGCATTTATCATATACAACATGACATTTTCAAATATATATATTATGGAACAGCTAAATGGAGCTAGTAATATATGAGAAAATAAACATTAATTCAGTTATCACATGCATTACCTCACATATTTATTACTTTTTTGTGGTTAAAACACTTAAAATCTACTCTCCAGAGATTTTCAAGAACACCATACGTTATTTTTTTCCCATTTTCATTTTTATTTTTATTTTTAATCGTTTGATTTATATTTTAAACAAATGGGGTACAATTTGTTTCTCTGGTTGTACATGAAGTAGAGGTGTACCATTTTTGTAATCATACATTTACATAGGGTAATAGTGTTTGACTCATTCTGTTATTTTTCCCTCCCCCCCCCCCACAATACGTTACTTTTAACTATGGTCATCAGGTTGTACAATAGATCTCTTTAACTAATTTTTTTAATTTTTTTTTTTAGTTGTTGATGGACCGATACCTTTATTTTATTTATTTATTTATATGCGGTGCTGAGAATCAAACCCAGTGCCTCATGCATGCTAGGCAAGCACTCTACCACTGAGCTGCAACCCCAGCCCCAACGATTTCTTCTTATCTAACTAAAATTTTATATTCTTTAAGCAAATACTCCTCTGCCCCTCCCCCCAAATCATCCTTGTTCTTTGTTTCTGAGTTCAATATTTTTATATTTCACACATAAGTTAATATCATGTGGTACTTATCTTTCTGAGCCTGCCTCATTCACTTAACATAATGTCCTCCACATTCATTCAAGTGGTCACAAATGACAAAATTTCCTTCTTTCTTACAGCTGTATACTATTCCATTTGTATACATACCACATTTTCTTTATCCATTCACCCACTGATGGACACATGGATGGATTCCATATTTTGTCTATTGTGAATAATAGTAAAATGGGAGTGCAGATCTATTTCAGTGGACTGATGTCATTTTCTGTGAATATATATCTAATAGTGAGATTGCTGGATCATATGATAGTTCTTATGTTGAAGAATCTCCACATATTCCATAATGGCTATACTAATTTACATACCCACCAAAAGTGTATAAGGTTTCTCTTTTTTCCATATCCTCACCAACACTTCCATTGTTAGTCTTATTGACAATAGCCACTCTACCAGGTGTGAGGTAATATTTTATTGTGGCTTTAATTTTCTTTTCTCTGATAAATATGTTGAGCATTATATTATATACCTGTTGACTATCTGTAAGTCTTATTTTGAGAATTGACTGTTCAGGTCCTTTGCTCATATTTTTTTATATCAGGTTATATGGTTTTTTTTTTTTTTTACTGTGGAATTGTCTGAGTTTCTTATTAACTATAGTGGGGTTTGTTTGTTTGTTTGTTTGTTTGAAATAGGGCCTTGCTATACTGCCCAGGCTGAACTTCCTATTTCAGTCTCCTTAGTAACTGGGACTATAGGTACATAGCACCACACCTGGCTAAATTTTGGATATTGATACCCTATCAGATGCATGGCTCCAAAATACATTCTCCTGTTCTAAAGTTGTCTTTTCACTCTGTTTCCTTTGCTGTGTAGTTCCTTTTAAGTTTGATATTACCTCATCTATTTTCCCTTTTTTGTTCATGCACTGCCCAGGCCAATGTCACAGAAGTTTTCCTTTGTTTTCTTCTAGTAGTTTTGTAGTTTCAAATTCTTACATTTAAGTCATTAATCCATTTGGGGTTGATTTTTGCATATGGTGTGATATAAAGATAAATTGTATTCTTGTACATGTGGCTAATCAGTATTTCTAGCACCATTTCTTAAAGAGGCTGTTATTTCCCTTTTTGTGTTCTTGGCATCTTTTCCAAAAATCAATTTGCCATAAATGTGTGGATTTATTTTTTTTGACTATTTGGTACTTTTGCTCTATGTGTCTATTTTTATGCTAGTACCATATTATTTTTATTTCTACAGCTCTGTAGCTTTCCAAATCAAATAATGTGATGCCACCAGCTTTGTACTTTTTTGTTCAAGACTGCTTTGGCTATTCAGGTCTTCTGTAGTTGCAAACTTCTTTTAGAATTCATTATTCTATTGCTGTGAAAACGAAATTCTGATGAGGACTACATTGAATTGATAGATCACTTTGGGTAGGGCAGAAATTTTAATAATATTAATTCTTTCAATCTATGAGCACAGAATATATTTCTATTTACTTGTATCATCTTCAATTTCCTTTGTCAGTGTTTTAGTTTTCAATAGATTTTTCACATCAAAAAGTTTTAATGAGCACCTCTATACTTACATCTTTACACTACTTATATAAAAAGCTTAAAATGTCCTTGAATTCCTTTAGTATTGTAGGTTTAAGGAAAAACTGATCAGAAGTGCATACCATTTGTATATAACACCTACCCCTTACTCCAAACATAAGCTATTACCCCTACTGAAACATCTTATATTAAAGTGGTACACTTTTTACAACTGATGAACCAATACTGGGATTTTATTATTAACTAAATTCTACAGAGTACAATAGGGTTTATTCTTTTTAATACTCATGTCTATGAGTATTAAAAAACTCACTGTCATGTATTCACCATTACAATATCCTACAAAATAGTTTTGCTAATCTAAAAATTTGCTGGGTGTCACCTCTTCATTGATCCAATTGTCTTCCAAATCCTGGCAACCACTAATCTTTGTATTGTGTTCATTATTTTGCCTTTTCCAAAATGTCACATAGTTAGAAACACAGAAGACAGACTTTTCAAATTGGCTTCTTTTCATTTACTACATCTTTTCAAGCCGTGATAGATCATTTCCTTTTATCATTGAATATTTCATTGTATGAATCTGCCATAGTTTGTTTATCCAATCATCTAGGATATTCTGGTGGCCTTGAAGTTCTGTCAATCATGAGTAAAACTGCTGTAAACGTTTTACACATAGGTTTCTGCATGTACGTAAGTTTTCAACCCATTCATGCTACACTAAGGAGTAAACTGCTGGATCACATGTTGAGACGGGGTTTAGCTTTGTAGAAACTGTCTTTCTAAATGGCTGTACCATTTTGTGCTAGCATCAAAACTGAATCGACAGTCAGTGTTGATTTAGCATTGGGTATTGTCAATGGTTTGGATTTCAGACATTCTAATAAGTTTGTAGTGGTATTTCATTCTTGTTTTAATTTGCAATTCCCTAATGAAATATGATGTGGAAAAACATTTCATGTACATATTGGTCATCTGTATATCTTCTTTGGAAATTGTTCAGAACTTTTCTTCATTTTTTAATTGGTTTGTTTGTTTTCTTCTTGTTGAATTTTATGAGTTCTTTGTATATTTTGGATACAAGTCCTTCACTAAATATGTGTTTTGCAAATATTTTCTCCCAGCATGTGCCTTGTTGTTTCTCTTGTGTCTTTTCCAGAGCAGAAAATTTTAACGAAGTCCAAATTATCAATGTTTTATTTCATGTATCATGCTCTTTGCATTGTATCTAAAAATCATTGCCAAACCTAAGGTTACCTAAAGAATCTCTTATCCTGTCTTGTAGAAGTTCTATGGTTTTGTGTTTTACATTCAAAGTTTATATTTTCAGTTTATTTTTGTGAAAGATGTAAAAGATCTGTATCTTGGTTGTTTTCTCTCCCCTTTTCTTTCTTTCTTCTTTCTTCTATGCATGTGGATGTGCAGTTGTTCCAGCACCATTTACTGAAAAAACTACTCTCCATTAAATTGCCTCTACTCCAAGTCAAAGATGAGTTGACGACATCTGTATGGATTTGTTCTGGGTTAAATATTTTGCCCCATTGATCTATTCAGTTATTGCTTTGACAGTACTATATTATCTTCATTTTTAAGTCTCAAATTCAGGTAGTGTCAGTCTTCCAACTTTGCTTTTCTTCAATATTTTCTTGACTGCTCTGGGTGTTTTGCCTTCCTGTGTAAACTTCAACTGTCAAAGAAATAATTTGCTGAAATTTTGAAAGAGATTGCATTAAATCTATCTACTGTGATGGGAAAAATTTAGATCTTGATGATATACAGTACTCCTGCCCCCAAAAACATGGAAAATAGCTCCATTTATTTATTTATTTATTCTTTGATTTATTTCATGAGAGTTTTGTCAGTTTCCTCAGATATAGTACTTTAATTCATATCTAAGGATTTTATTTTTTGGTACTAATATAAAGGGTATTGTTTTAATTTCAAATTCCAGTTGTTCACTGCAAGTATAAAAGAAAGCAACTGACTTTTGTATATTGAATTTGTGTCCTTAATCTTCCTATAATTAGTACCTTCAGTTAGTCTGTAATTTCTTTGGGACGGTCTACATAGTCAACCATATTATTTGCAAACAATCAATGTCTTTGATTTACTTTTCTTGTTTTATTGAACGTTTAATAAGAGTGGTATAGGAGGACAGGTAGTTCTTGATCTTAGCAGGGAAATATCTAGTATCTCACCCTTAAATATGATATTGCCTTCAGGTTTGTTTGTCTATGCTCTTTATCAAGTAGAGAAAATTTCCCCTCTATTCTAATTTGCTGAAAGTCATTACCATAAATGCACATTTTTTTGGCATCCATTGATATGGTTGTATATGTTTTTCTGATTTAGTCTGTTAATGTGATGAATTACATTAGTTTATTTCTGAATGTTGAACTAGCTTTGTAGACCTGGAATACATTCCTCTTGGTTGAGGTGTATGCTTACTTTTATATATTGTGAATTTGTTGCCATTTTTAAAAAATCTGTACCCATGTTCATAAACAATATTGGTCTATAGTATTCCTTTGTTATAAAATCCATTTTTTATATTTTGGTGATGCTAGCCTCATAAAATGAGTCAGGAAATGTTTTTCCCTGCTACTGTTTTCTGGAAAACACTGTTGAGAATTCATGCAAATTCTTCCTTTGGTAGAATTCACCAGTGAGTCCATTGGTCCTGCTGTTTTCAGTTTTGTCAGGTCATTAATTATTGATCCAATTTCTTTAAGAGATAAAAAGATATTCAGTTCTATTTCTCCCTGTGGGCATAGGCATGCTGTGTCTACTACAGTTCGGATCTTCACCATACCCTAAAGGCCTATGTGTTAAAGGTTTGGTCCCCAGCTTGTGGTGCTATTGGGAGGGTTGGAAACTTTTGGAGATGGGCCACAGTGAAAAGAAGTTAAGTCACTGAGGTGTACCCCTAAAGATATAATGGAACCCTAACCTCTTCCTCTGCCTCTTTTTTAACTCCCAGCCACCCCAAAACATGCCCACCATGATGTACTATACTACCACAAGCCCAAAGCAATGGGGCCCATTGGTCAAGTACTGAAATTTCCAAAACTGAGTCAAAATAAAATTTTCCTCTTTTTAAATTATCTCATGTATTTTGTTACCGTAATGGCAGGCTAACACAATGTGTATGAAGAAACTGATCTATTTCATGTGGGTTTTCAAGGTGTACATAAGGAATTGTTTGAAATATTCAGTTATTCTTTTAATGAACATGGATGGGATTGGTATCAATAGTTTCTCTTTCCTTTTTATTACTATTAATAATAATTTCTCTCCTTTTTCCTTGATTAACTGATTCAAAGTGTAATAGTTTTATTGATTTTTTTCTAACAATCAGTTTTTGATCTTGTTTGATGTTTTTGGTTCACTTAAATTAATTTGTGCTATTAGTTTTATTATTTCCTTTCCTTTGCTTATTTTAGATTTAATTTGCTCTTCTTTACCTAATTTTCTAAGGTGGAACCTTAGATTATTGAATTCGGATTTTTCTTTCTTTTGTAACACATGCTATTAATGCTGCAAATTTTCTACTACCCAACGCTTTCACTGCATCCCATGAATATTGATGAGTTGTGTTTTCATTTTTATTTAGAACAAAGTATTTTTAAATTACTCTTTAGATATTTTTTCTTTAACACATTTTTCCTCAGAATATGTTACTTAATCTCCAAAAATTTTGAGATTTTTCTAGCTATCTTCTGGTTATTGATTTCTAGTTTAATTCTATGTGGTCTGAGAACAAGTTTTGTTATGATTTCTATTTCCAACAAAAAATTTTAAGGAGTGTTTTACTGTTCAGAACATGGTATGTCTTGGTCAGTGTTCTCTACGAGCTTAGAAAGAATTTGTATTTTGCTCTTGTTTGATGAAATAGTCTATAAATATCAATTAAATTCAGTTGATTAATGGTACATTCAGTTCAATTATATCCTTCCTGATTCCCTGCCTTCTGGATTTGTCACTTATAGATAGAAGGGTTTAGTAGGAATAGATGTTGACATATGAAATACCTTTTAGTATCTTTCAAAATGCTTTTCTCATTTGATCTTTTAAAGCAGGGAATAATTTTAAATATTTTCCTAATACTATTTAAGCCTGCATTCCTAACCTACTTTAATCCCTCATTTTTTGGTATATACTTTTTGTTTCATTCTCATTTGTGATTTTTACATCTATATTTATAGTTAATGGTTCATATTATTTTTTGTGGTTTCTCTGTATTTTGAATCATTTTATGCTGAGTTTGAAAAAGAACTGAAATATGTTTATTTTTTTCCTATGATCTGAATAGTTTATTATATAGCAATTATCTGTTTCTTGGAATCCTAAATGAATTCACTGTTAAAATCATCTGGACCTTGCCCCATTTTAAAGGCTTTCACAATGTTTTCATTCCTTACATGGCAACTAGTCAATTTAGATTTTCCATATCTTTTTGAATCACTTTTAGTCATATATTCTTCTATAGGTCCTCAAATTTATTAGAGCAGGGTTATACAAACTCTTCTGGGTAATTTCTTCTCATTCTGAATATTGAACAATGGTGACTTATTTATTCCTTCTTTCCCTTTCTTTGCTACCTCTCTAGTCCAAGTGACCACTATCTCTTACTGGATTACTGCAATGGCCTCCAAACCAAGCTCTCTTCTTCTACTCCTACTGACTTACAATGTATTTATTTTCCATATGATAACTAGTACTAACCAACAAAATACATATCAGATCACCACTCTTCATCAAACATCTAATGATTTCACATCTCATTTCAGAAAAAAATCTAAAGTATTTACTATGGCTTAGAATATCAGAAAACATCTGACTCCTTACTACCTTGTCTCTTACCACCTGCACAAGTATTAGATATGACAGTTAGACTGACTCCCTTATACCTACCACTATATAATTCTCTTTGGTTGGAATGCATATCCACAAGAAATCCAGATGACTCAGTTTCTTTATGTCATTTGGTTCATTTATTTTTTCCTAGTTCTTACCATCACCTGATACTATATAAGATTTATCATCTATAATTGATTAACATATAAGCACTGTGAAGTCAGAAAACTCATTTATTTTGTCAATGCCTATAACATTGCCTGGTATCTAGTATATACTTTATAAAAATTTACTAACTTGATGAGAGAATTATGCATTTTAGGTAATATTGTAGTGCTTTTTGCATATTTCTTCATAAAACTTACTGTTTTCTTCCCTGTAGATCGTAAACTATAAGTCCAGGGACAAAGTACTTTTTCTTTCTCTCCCCAAGAATCTACAACAGGTCACATGGTAATTATGCAAGCAATATAAATGATGTTGTACGTTAATAAACATCTTCATTCTAATAAGACATAAGAGAGTGAGGAAAATCTTATGAACAAGGAAAGCTAAGGATGCCAGCTGGATTATGTCACATATGGCACAAACGAGAGGGAACTCTGCAAGAAAATACCTTGAAAACCTCCTAATTCTTGCTGCCCCTTTTCCAGCATAAAGGTTTCCATCTGCAAGGGAAAGTTTTCTGGAAACAGTAGCTTAGGAAAATACACAACATGTAACTGTTATAATTGCCATGTTTATATTGAGTTCTGGGTTAGCTAGTCTGAAACAACCCTGGTAAAAATAAACTTTCAATGTGTTTTAAGCAATCAGTGTTTCCAATAAGCACTGTCCACATGACCTTTAGTGGCTCCAGAACTTCTCCTTTACTAAGTATTTAACTGGCTCTTCAATCCCTATGGCTTCCTGTCTAGTTGTCATTTTCCCTCAGCATTTTAAATGTTGGAGCAATAACAAAACACACAAGTCATTCTTTGAGAGGATTTCTGAACATAACTTGAAAAGCCCTAGAAATTAAAAAAAAAAAATTTTAAAGATTGAGACAGGTCAGAGAAAGAGTACCAATATATACAATATATTCTCCATATGATAGACAAATATAAATGAATGTTCCATTCTAATTCCATAATTCCCTCTTCTCTGTGTAACAGTGAATTATAGTTTCGCTCATATTTTCTTGTCTTGGAGAAATTATGGCTTTCACAATAGAGCAAACAGAAACATTTTTGATAAAGTTATTACCCATGCTTTATAATACTTGTAATTCTTAAATAAACTGTCTAAGGTCATTCTGAAGCTTCTAACATTCTTATAATATTCTCAAAGTTATTCTCATGAAATTCAGGAATTCTTTTCTTCACTAAAAGAGAATCAAGGGTAATATGGTCAACCTTCTATATACAGGCTCACATCTGTGGATTCAATAATTGAAAATATTTGAAAGAAAATTCGTCCATACTAAACATATACACATTTTTTTCTTGTCATTATTCTCTGAATAACAGAATGTATCAACTACTACTTACATAGCATTTACACTGTATAAGACATTATAAGTAATCTCCAGATGATTTAAAGTATCCTAGAGGATGTGTATAAACAAATAAAATACTTCAACCATTTATACAAAGGATTGGTACTCTCACAAATTCTGGTATCTATGGGGCATTTTGGGCAGACCCTTCATGAATACCAAGGGCTAACTGTAATTAGACTTTACTGAACAACTTGAACAGAATGACATGAAGAAAATATGTTATACATTCAATTTTGTTTTAAGTAATTTTATTGGTAATATAAAACAATCATGGTCACCAAATGAACATGTAATTCAGTCTAGTCACTAACTTAATCGCATAGATACACAAAAATTATTTTATATTTCAATAATGTACTTTTTTATCAAAAGGTTTTTGATCTCTCATAAAATGTACTGACAGTATGAATCAATTTTGAATTCTTCTCTTGCACATACTATCAACAAATAGGTATCAACAAATGGAGAAAAAAGATCAAAGTATGGGAAAAGGTAGACATTAGGGAAAATAAATCATGGTCTCTACTACTACATATCTAGTTATTATCAATTTCTACATTGTCAAAAGAGCAACAGAACTTGTTTAAAAAAGAAAACAACTGAATAACAACAAGAAAAACTCAAACCATGTAGGCTAGTCTTTATGTTAGAATCCACGTTCCCGGGGCTGGGGTTGTGGCTCAGTGGTAGAGCACTTATTCAGCATGTGTGAGGCACTGGGTTCGATTCTCAGCATCACATACAAATAAATAAAGGTTCATCAACAGCTAATAAAATTATTAAAAAAAAAAAAGAGTCCATGTTCCCTATTACTTGTTCTGGTTAATTCCTGTTTTAAGCTCACATAGCAACATAAAAGAGTTAATTAAGGCTCTTCTAAGCTAAAACATTTACTCTCCAGAAACTTACCTACCAATCATCTTTCTTCTCTACAAGAATGTCAGTTTTCCCATTTTATCCAACAATGGATCAAAACTAAAGATATGACCTTGCAAAATAATTATAAAGATGCTAACTATAATAATAAGGGATAGAAATTCCTCACAAAAAATGAAGATTTTTAAAAATCAGACACAGAGAGAACAGCTAAAGAGAAATTTTTAGTTATATAGATATCACCCATAACCAGGATTATTTAGATCACAATTTAGAATTCTTGAGGGTGATGGAGTCGACTTAGGAAATAGTCATTTTCATATATAAAACACAAGGGAAGGGTTTAGAGGACACAGGTGTATATTTTTATTTTTGTTTGTTTGATTAGTTTGGTTTGGGGCTGTGTTTTGTTTTAGTTTAGATTAGTTTAAACACTGAAAACTAATATGGGTATTCATTTTTCAAAGAAAATAAAGAAGGAAAACAAAACCCTTCATAAGTACTTATTCTCAAAGGCATGTTAAAAATTATCCTGAGAAAACAAAACCATGTTAAAAGAATGTTCCAGACTATGTACACTAGCACATTTTCATAGTACTGAAGGATCTCTCACCTTGAAAGTTGTGGTGCCATAGAGTTTGGTGGTGTGGACTGTTTCTGGAAGCACATTAGTGATGTTGGTGATGAATTCTTCCAAGTACTTACAGGATTTCTCCAAGTGTGTTGTATTTATAATAATTTGGACAAGCTAGAAAACAATAAGCATAAGTAAAAGTAACTTTACTGTCCCCAGGTTGAATGGCTCAATATGAACACACTGATATAAAACAAATGAATGGCACTGTGGCAGCGGCCACCTACATCCTGTACAGGGTTAAGTGCAGTATGGCTTACGTTGCACTTTCTCCACAATCATTTCTCTGACCTCCCAAAACGTTTTGTATTTCTCTGCATTCTAACAACACTCTATTTTAAACAGTTTTCTTCTGTTTTAAAAAGCTAGACTGAGAAGAAAAGCTGCTACTCTAACGTAGTACCTGCTAATAAACAATTGCCAAATGAATTAACAAATGAGATCCCACTAAAACAACAAGAATAACTGAAGTAGCAATAAGAAGTTTCAAAATTAGGCCTGATGAACAGAGAAATGTTAGAATAATAAACAGTATATTAAGAAATCACATTAGTTTAAGAAAGAAAGATCATGGGCATTAAAGTCAGAGAAACAAGAGCACTAATCACTTGACAAATTATTGATTTTGAAAAGCAAGGCACTAAGCAACTCAGTGAGACCCTGTCTCTAAATAAAACACAAAATAGAGCTGGGGACCTGGCTTAGTGGTTGAGTGATCCTGAGTTCCATCCCCAGTACCCACCCCCGCAACACACACACAAAACAAAAAAAAAAAAAAGAGAGAGAGAGAGAGGGAGAAAGAGAAAGACAAAAGAAGTAGTACCTACTACTTATTTCTTAACTATAAAACTATTGTAACTTTTCATATTCCCTATAGTCTAAAAGAATGGAATCTTTTTGGTCTCTCCTTTCTGCATTTAACTTTTCACTTTCACAAGACCATATCTGGCAGCAGGTATGGGAAGGTTCAGAGTATGACATTACAGCTAATTTAGGCCATCTTTTAGTCTAGTGGAATACTGGGTAAGGGGGAGGGTGGGAAGATGATACAAAGGGAAATTAGAACAAAAGATGAAGGGGGCACTACACATACTATAAATGATACTTTGAAATACTGTTTAAAAATTGGAATCATACTTTGATAAAATCATTGTGTCATGCTGTAGAATAAGTAAACAAAAATGAGTAAGACTGTAATTAGAAAGTACATTCATATCTCCTCCACAACACCCAGCACAGGGCTATAGCACTCTTGTTTACTCAAAAGGATCACAAGTTCAAAGCCAGCCTCAGCAACTTAGGGAGGCCATGTCTCTAAATAAAATATAAAAAGGGATGGGGATATGGTTCAGTGGTTGAGTGTCCTGGATTCAATCTCCAGTACCAAAAAAAAAAAAAAAAAAGTACACATCAACTCATAATGATCATGCTTTATAAAGTAATGAGTTGAATTAAGAAAATAAATTAACCATCCTCTCTAAAGATCAGTCTGAAAGTCTTAGGAAAACTGATACTTTTGAAACACAAGGACAAGGGCAAAGACAAACAGATGAAGTTCCAGCAAATTCTCTTAGATGAAAAGCTAGGGCAACAGTGGGTCTAGCCCTCAGTATGATTCCCCATACTCATCAGATAGGTGCACATGCATCAGCAGCCACTTTCTCTTCATCCAAAAGATGAATCTGGAGACTTTCCAGTTTTGAACACATGACTGCTTATCTTCTATAATATTAACGGAAAAATCAGACTTAGTTTTTCAGTGCACTAGGGAAAACACCCACCAAAATAAGCAATTTGTCAACCTTATTCTTTCATCATCTTTCTCCTTTAGAGATGGACAAAAATCATTTAAAAATATTTACACTGTCTAAATTAAATAATGCTTCTTCCTGAGTAGGAAGAAGGCTACTGACAAGGTTATCTTGATATGGAAGTTAGAAAAGTAAGAGAGTTAATTTGGAGAATTTCTATTTTAAAATTAGCATTATCTATAGGGAACACATTCTGACTATCAAAAGAAATTCTAATAATAAGGAGGAATCATGTCATGTTATTGAAATAAAAAACAGTAGCAGTCAAAGAGAAAATTGTCCTGTTTTGTAGAATATTGGCAGTTAAAAAAAAAAAAAAAAGGAGGCGGCTTCACTGGGTACAGTAGTAATTTCCCATGACTTTTTAGAGATCTGTCAACATAAAAAGATCACCATGAATTACATCAATTGGCTGTCAGTCACTTTTGAAATGTTTCATTGCTGAACACAGAATAGACTATTAAAACACTCTAGGATTACAGAAGATACCATGTCATTTTCAGAGGGAATAGTGCCTATTAATGAGCTCTAAGTGATCTCTACTCCTGAATGACAGCTACCACAATCCTTACAAGGGCATTTACAAATATAAAGTCAGATGTTGGGAGATAATTTTGAACTTAAAGATGAAATGAAGCAATTTCAGATATCAACTTTCACCCCAGTTTGCACTCCTTGGATATTTTTAATCCCCAATTCCCAATCCAAACTGTCCTTAATGTTGTTTCAAGCACATGGAACTAACAATAGATTAGATATTAGTTATCTTTCATATCAAGTTCTATGAGAACCATCCAGAAAAAGAAAATATTACAAAACATAATCACTTCTCACAACTTTGACAGAAGTCACTTAAGTAAAAAACCATTTTAAGTCACTTAAGTTAAAAACCATTAAGAGCCGGACATCCCCAACCCCATTTCCCATCTTCCTGGTACTAGAGAATATCCACTGTGAAAGACACAGAGTACACTCTGGAGATCACATCTCCTCCAAACCTGCTACAAAGAGCCCAGTGGAACCTGAACCATAATGACAGATGTTCTATTTTTGAAAGATTCTAGGAAAGAAAGAATCATCATCTTCACCATCTAAATCTAATCCCTAAATTGCAAGAAGAGGTTTGCATTCCCAACTATAACTCACTACTGGAGTATACACATCTACTTATATTTGAACTGCTTTTTGCTTGTTTTTCAAAGTAGAATATTGGTACACTGGAGCTTAAAGAGCTTCAACCCAAAGCAAGAAAATAAGAAGTCACGTGCCATCATTGCCTCCAAACTTTTGGATATACAAAAGGAAAAGACCTAAAGAGAAGTACTGGTTCTTTCAAAACTGAGTTCCCCTAAGACTTCAAGGAATTTTATTTTATTTTCACCACAGTCAAGGTATAAAAAGTTATGTCAACTACTCATTTTACACCATATCAAAGACTAAAACACCTAAAATATTAAAATACATAAACCTACTCATTCCAAATTCCAAGGTCGAATACAAAGATCTACTTAACAAGACTTATTAAGTATAAAACTAATAACTAATAGCACTGCTGTTAATAGGGACTAGGGGTAAATGGTAGGTGAGAGATAAGAGGACAGAGTCATATAGTCATCAAGCTGAATTAACTGAAAACAAAGCATAAATGCAAAGCATTGGTCATTTCTTCAGGTTTCCTGGCACTATTGTAAATAAATATAAATACCCAGTATGGTGTCATTAATAGGAAACCTGAACATCTTTAACTTTACCTTAAGAACCTACCTATGTATTTTCTTTCTTTTCTTCTCTATTTTTATCAATTAAGAGCCTACTAAGTGTCAAGGAATTGGGATACAGTTATATATAACTGTACACAAGGTACCGGACTTCATGAAGATAACAGTAAACACATATACTTATAAACATACAGTATAATGTTTATATTATAATAACCACTGTTAATAGAAGCAAGAAAAAGGAACTAAATGTTTATGCTAGTTCTCACCTATTTTGAAATAGGAGGACCAAGGAAGGATTCTTTTAAGGAAATGACATTTCAGTAGTGATTTAAAGGTATATTTTTTATGACGTTTATTACATAAAATCTTTTTAGTCTAATTTATATCTTAAAGTTTTCTATTAATATATTCTTCTCAAAGAAGTAGGATTTCCTTTGATTCATGTTAAAACTTTCTTTTAATTGCACCTATTATAGTCTGAGTGATAAACTGCATTGTTTCATTTTTGTCCTTAATACTGATATTTTGAAATTAATGTAGAATGAAAAAAACAAAGGATTAGAATTTTTAAAAGCTTATTTCAAATCATATTCCAAAAGAAAACTTGTTTCAAATTTCTTAATTTGAAGAAATTTGAAGAATTTAAGGGCTTACTTGCCCTTAAAAGTTATTCATATTCATTATCTTTCATCATCTGAAAATTGAGATAATAACATCAGGGTTATGCCAAAGAAATAGTAAATGTATTCTTAATAACTAAATATAAATAATGAAGTATTAGATATAAAATATAGATAATTCCTAAGATTCTTATTGATTTTTATTATATCTTAATAAGATTTCTTATCTTTCGACTTC
Organism: Sciurus carolinensis; assembly: GCF_902686445.1. Classification (NCBI taxonomy): domain Eukaryota; kingdom Metazoa; phylum Chordata; class Mammalia; order Rodentia; family Sciuridae; genus Sciurus; species Sciurus carolinensis. The sequence continues at coordinate 24,064,928 of NC_062225.1, forward strand.
TCTTAATCAAAAATTTCCCTTTTTGCACTAGACCAGACAACTACTGCCTGCCCAGACCTCTTAACAATGACAACCAATGCACTATTTCACTATGATCCGCACTGTTCTAAGTATTTAGCATGCTCATTTAATCCTCACAACAATCCTATGAAATAAATGCTATTATCCCCATTTTACACAAAAGCCAAGTAGTTTACCCAAGAATATATCTATTCAGAGGAGGACCATAATGGGAACTCAGATGGTCTATGTTAGGACATCCCCTCTCAAGCAGATTTCAACTGCTCCTTCCACAGACCTAGAAGAAGCAGGTGTAGGAAAATAGCTAAAATTGCTCAATCAACTTGAGAGAATGACATTAAATTTGAGAGAACAAGTTCTAATGTTGAATTGGCTCAACATGGGAAAGCAAAGGACACACACACACGTGAAGCCAGTGTGCAGAGGGAAAAGAATAGACCATAGAGTCAGAAAAAGAAGAGATATCAAGATATCACGTAATCCCAAAACAAGATTGCCAGGTAGACAGACATTAGCTTAAAAGGAACTTTAAAGTTCTAAGAGAATTATCTTACATCCTTATACAGAATTTTATGAGTTTTATATGCTTATAATTCCATTATTTGAGTGAATCTCTACTTCCTGACACAGGACCATTTCTAACTAGAAAATTTCCATGTTGCTATATACTGCCTGTAAAATCTCTATCTTTGTTAGGATGAAATAATTAAATCAATATGAAAGGTAGTTCAATTGAGTAAAAGGGAACCATTTTGGAAAAATAACCCAGATTTATGTCTCATTTCTACTATTTTGCTAGTTGTATGACCTCAGGGGCAATCTCCCTGAACTTTAATTATACCTTCTATAAAATGGGAATAATAACACATGCCAAGCCTGCTTCAAATGTTACTATACTAAATGAAATTGTATTTGTGAGTGGGCTTTGAAGAATATAAACTGCTCCACAAATGTTACCTATTATGATGATGATTCCAGATGTGAAATCACTTTAGTTACTTTTAAGGATAAAATGTCTTCTCTTTCCAGAGGTAAATGGTAAAGCTCTTCAAAGATTTTCTGGGTTGGTAGGGAAAAAAACACTTGATGTGTGCATGTGTCTATACATTATACACCATGATAAGAGCTAAAAGAAATTAATTTGTGTAAAATGTTCCTTCAATCCCATACAAAGATGAAAATACATTTGCCTAAAAACATCCAATGACTTAGGAATAACTATTAGCATTCCATGAAAGAGTGACAAAAATTATAATGTGGTTTTTCCTTAATGAACTCCAACTGCTTCTTCCTATCATCATCTGATTTGTACAATGCCTGTGTAAACAAATGGGGTTAGGAAAACCCAAACTGATTGAGCTACGTCTTTCTCTTAAGATATCACAGTAAACTAATGACAAAGTTACAACAAAACTGGAGAGTCTTCTGAGGCCAAAACTGTTTGTATCACACCATGTCCTTGCTAGTCTACTTGTTTTGAAATGGTTTTAAAGAAACTGCTAAAATGAATTGCATGAGAAGAGTTATACAAAGAGTTATAGGTCTCAGGATGCAGCTCGGTGGTAGAGTGCTTGCCTAGCATGGGTGAGGGCCCTGGGTTCCATCCCCAGCACTGCAAACATGCACACACAAAGAGATGAAGAGATAATTCACAAAATAAGTTATAAACTTCTTTTCCTAATAGAGACTGAGAAAAGGCAAACAGTATAATTTTACAAAACACAAGAATTTTCTAATTTTTACTCCTACTTTCCTTTTTTTATAGGCCTGATTTTGAAAAGCAGTTAGCCCATTTCCATGTATAAAGGCAATACCTGACATTTCTATACCACATAAAAGGAAACTCTAGAAAAATGAGGGAAGTGTCTTAAATCTTGTCTGAGGTGAATATGAATTTTTAAAAAACAGGTTGTTATAAGTGTAACTCAATCACTGCCAATGTCCTACCTTGTAACATTTTTTAAATCTTAATAAAAAGAAAGAAAGACACTCCAAAATCAGAAGTAGATGCTCACCTGGTTTCCAGCTGTCTTTACCTATAGGTCAGTATCATTAACCATTTGCTGAATTTCACCATAATCTTTGACAGTATATATTTTAAAATGTCATTTTTTTCCTAGAGCAACTGACATTGAAAGTACACACCTCCATAGGTATAACAGATGGCCAACAGCCTTTCCCTTTTCTTGTGGAAAAGAAAATTTCTCCAAGCTCCCACTTTTGGCACTATGCTTCAGAGCATGACAGGTTGAGGGCACCACACAATCCTGGGTCTCCAAGAGAAAGGAAACTTCATATCTTTCTAAATTTAAAAAACTACACACCTATGAGCCAAAACTTTGGTTTGCCAAGATACTATTCCCAATGTAAGTACAGCATCTCTTCTCTCATCATGACAGTATGTTATCTATTGCCTTTGCTCACATTTCCTCAAATCCAAATCCCCAGTCCTTTTGCCAAATATTATATGCTAATACATTACCTTACCACTCATATACATGAAATATGACAGAAACAAAAGCTAAGTCAATCATTAAGCAAGGACTATTGAGTACCATTGTCCTTGGTAAAAAAATAATTGAAACAGGCAAAATGTGATTTCATATGCTATGTTGTAAATGCACTGCAATTCATTTGGATAGGAATTTGTTGTCAACTATATCCTCCCAGTGGAAAAAAAATTATGATTAATGGCAAGTAATACAAAATCATTCTAAGAACATCAGAAAGGAAAACCAGTTAATCTAATGAAAATGAAAGAATCCCTTTTTTAGAAAGGATCCTGTTTTAGAAAAAATAATGTATTTCTCAAAATTAATCAAAGAACAACAAATTTCATTTTGTACTTTCACTATGAGGAACCTATCAGAAAGAGGATAATAAACCACATAGAAAGTTATAATTCATTCACACATAAGGCCCAGAGCTTAGGACATCTTTTCACATATTGACTTGGCTACCTTCATTAGAGCTGCTTTACCTCAGTAAGTCCAATATTCTTCCTTTTAATGACATTTTGCAGAGAGTTGCTCAGAGTCCTGGTTAGTAACAGGTTTGTAGATTTACGAATCATGTCATCAACTTCAGTGGAGCTAGAAAATAAGTATCAAGGTCGGTCATGGCAGATAGAATTATTTTGGTAAACAGAGTGCTGGTGGGGTTTGTAGTAATGATAATAAAATAACAGTAATGAGCCAGGTGGGGTGGCGCACACCTGTAATCCCAGCAGCTCAGGAGGCTGAGGCAGGAGGATCTTGATTTCAAAGCCAGTCTCAGCAAAAGAGAGGTGCTAAGCAACTCAGTGAGTCTGTGTCTCTAAATAAAATACAAAATAGGGTTGGGGATGTGGCTAAGTGGTCGAGTGTCCCTGAGGTCAATCCTTGGTACCCTCCCCCAAAAGCAACAATAATACTAATGATACTAGTAACAGTAGCAAATATTGACAAAAGAGTGTTTGTTTTCCTGAATGCCTTCCAAAAATTCTCTTTGCCTTTCCTTTTCAACAGCTTGAATATAAGGTTTTAAATACTTTTCTTTGTTCTTATTCCTGCTGTTTACCTGGATTAGGGGGTCTCAGAATCTTAAATCTCTGGTTTGATGTCTTTTGTTATTTTTTGAATACTCTCAGCCAACACCTCTCAAAATATTTCTACTTCCCTCATCCCTTGGTCATTTCCTTCTTGGATTTACTGTTTAAAATTGCTCCATGGATCTTGGTACATCATTTCTCCCCCCCACTTCTCATTTTTATTTTTGTAGTGCTGGAGATCGAACCCAGGGCCTCACACATGCTATGCCAGCACTTCCCACCAAATAACGTACATCCCAGCCCTCGCTTTTTCTTCTTTATGTGTCACTTTGGGTAACTTCTACTGACGTATCTTCAGATTCACTGATCATTTCCTAAGCTATGTCAAGTGTGCCAATGAATCCCTCAAAGATATTCTTTGTCTATAAAACTATTTCATATTTCCAGCATTTTTTATTTGACTCTGTCCTATAACTTCCATCTGTGTGCTAAAAGTTTCAATATGTTCATGCATGTCATACCTAATGGATAATTCAATCTCTCTCCTTCTGTTGAGCCCTTCGTGTGGAGGATAGAATAAATACAGGCAGGAATTGAGCTGCATTTGAGTTGTGTTGTTGGTACATTATCTTCAGTGCCTCACAGATTTCAAATTTCTTTAATGGTAGAACAGGCCTGCTGTGCATGGTAGAGCCTCAGAAGGCTTTTTTCCACAGTGGTTCTGTACCATCCCTGTCTTTCAGCTGTATCGGCATGGTATCTCTCTCCCCTCACATCCATGACCTGTCACCAGTATACTGCTGCCACCTGTTACTCAGTTCTTGCTAAGCTGTGAGGGAAGTTCTCTTTTGCCCTGGCCAGCCTCATTCTTAAGTGTATCCTCTGTGCCTGATGCTCAGAGGTGTTTCTGCCCTTCTTTCAATTGTAGAAGATCTCTTAAGTATTTCTACCCACAAGAGGTCTTTTTAAACATTCTCAATTTGTGTTAATGTTGGCTCCTATTTATCTCTAGTACGTATCTAGTATGTATCATTAATTATTAGATCCTTTAATTAAATGAGATACTCCTTGAAGACAAAGACCCTATTTTTAACATCTCGCTGTCTTTGCTACCAAGCAGCATCTAACACATACACAATGACCATATTGTATGGTAAATAAACCAATAAATGAACAAAGAAAGAAGCCCACAGTCTAACACATTCAGAAACATACACATAAGCAGAGCAATAATGTTTCCAAAGAATTTTATCTGCTCCTCTTCTTCTGGCCTTAAAATTTCATCGAATAGAATATTAAAATTAGTATGCTATGCTACAATTTTCCAGTGAGTTCTCCTTAATAGAAGTATTAAAATACAAATCTATAAAAAATAGAAGATAGGTAATATAAATGTTAAAACTATTGTTATCATCTTTCCCTTTCCACTGTAAGTATAAAAATAAAACTGCCATATAGAAAAGGGCTAATATTAAGACTCAAAATTACAGATGAAGGGCCTATTGAAAATTTTGCAGAATATTTATTTAGAGAGAGTCACAGTCTTTTATTTTCACTCTTTCATACTGTACCTTAAATGAAGATCTTCTGAAAACTTCAGACATGCGTAGATAAATTCTTTAATTTGGTTGTAAACTTTTGGCACAAATTCAGAGAAAGGAAACTTTTTTGGGAATGGTTGCTGTAAATGCAAGAATTAATGAAAGCAAGTCACAAACATACAATGGATATACTTATACATTATTTAAAACACAAGTGGAACTTTCTTCAACACTGGAAACTTTCTGCTTAACAAGCTCAAATTTAAAACAATAACTTCACAAGTTTTCTGATGCTAAAAAAAAATAAGGCTTCAATTAAAATAAAACAAAAACCCATATGTTCTTTAACATGTAGGGAAGGCTAAACAAACTGTGGCACATACATGTGGCACATAAAAAGAAATGAACTACTGATATATCCAACAACTTGGAAAAAATCTCAAAAGCATTATGCTATTTAAAGAAGTCAGTTTCAAAAGGTTATATACTGTATGATTCCATTTGTATAGCACTCTGAAAAAAGCAAAGTAGATGGATAGGGACCAGATTAGTGCTTTCAGATATGGAAAGCAGGGGAGGAGTTAATCAGAATGGGGCAGTATGAGGAAATATGGGGGCATGATGGAACTGTTCTGTATTGTTATGGTAGTAAAGACACGACATGATACATTGTCAAAAGTAACAGAACTACATACCCTAAAAGGTGCATTTTACTCTGAGTTCTGGGGACAAATGGCATTAAGAGCATAATAAAACAGGCATTTTCAAAGTAAACCAAATTGGAACATCCTCAGCAGTCCTCCAAACCCCTCAGAGGTTAATTGAACCCCAATGCCATCTACTGATTGCCAAGTCAGGGAGGGAATTCTGTTCTTCTGAGCACCAAAGAGAGTCCTTGAAAGTGTGTTAGAATTCTAATCCACTGGGGAGAAGTCATCATTTTCAATGAAACTGACCTAATGAAAGTTCCTACAGAATGTCAGGGAAGTTTATTCAGAAGCTTTCCTTACCTTTTCCAGCTCTGTATCTTGGAATGGGAATTGTCCTACCACCTTTTTATACATCTCCTCACTTGTTACTGGTATGGGACTATAGTTATCAGAATCAAGTATGTTTCTATAAAAAAATAATAATGAAAGAAAGTAAGGGAGGGAAAGAGAGGTGGTGGGTAAATCACAAGCAATTTTATGATGAGTGCCAATGGCCAATGGCTATCTATATACCACAACTTCAAATTTATATTTCCCAGTGCCTATTATAAATATGTCTTCTATAATACAGGTTTGAGATAAAATTATCTTTTTATTTTTTATTTCCTCATTTTTAATTGGTGCATTATAGTTGTACAGATTGATAGGATTTTTTAAAAATTTCAAACATGCACATAAAATCAATTTTTAAAGCATCTTTTAAAAAAATTTTTTGTTTGTTTGTTTGTTTGTTTGGTGCTGGGGATAGAACCAGGACCTCATACATGCTAGGCAAGCATTTTACACTTTATCCAGTCCTAAAATCATTTTTAAAGAAGACAGGAAAGAAACCATGCTCTGAACAAATAGAAGACAATTGCAAATGTAATCTCACAATATGTGAGATTCACAAATGGGACAGAAAATTTTAAGGCAAATGAGAAGTAAACAATGAAAAAATGTGACTCTAGAAAAGACAAATAAGTTGTTTCTGTTTGTTTTCAATCCTGCCCTAGATATTTAACTTTTAAAACTGGCAGGTAGAATCAGTCACTTCTAGAATAAATCCAAAATGTGTTCATTACTTCATCTATTACTCTATGTTAATCCTGCATTTTTTTATCTATAAGTTCTCCCTCCTTAACTAGACTGGGGTTCTCTAATAGCAGAAAACAGCCTACCAAAATCAAACCAAGAGACTCACTGAAGGCACCAGATTAGAAGCACCTAAGATTTCAGCTTTATCCTGTTGTCTAATTTCAGAAAATCCTCTAGAGATAACCCTCCCCAAAAGAACAATTATCACCATTAGATAAATATAGATTTTTGGAAATAGTAGTATTTATATTAATATACAAGTGAGTCTGACTAAATGATGATCAAGGTTATATTCATCAACTATAAAAAGTAATATTAAAAGAATCATGTAAGATCTTAAAACTATAATAATTTGAAAGCAGGAGAAGCTAATCAGGGGAAGGCATCGTGCAAAGGTAAGAAGATCACTTAAAGAAATAAAATTTAAAAAGAAGAAACTCCAATGAGTTGGCACTGGGTATGTGCCTAGAAAACAGTCCCAAGACACATCTGTGAGTAGAAAATGTAAGAGAAATAACTTTCTTATTATGGTATGCAAGTTGAAAAACTCTTCAAAATACATGGTTTAAGTAGTAGACTGTATTAATCCCCCATTTCTGAACATGAAGAAGAAAGATAACAGATAACATGACTGTTTCCTCAAAACAATTTCCCAAAAGTCTAAATTATCCATAAAGGCACAAATGTCACAACCATATAAGTGAGTTGTAAAACTAGGCATGGTCCTCAGAGAAAACTAAAAATTGGAATAAGACAAAAGTTGATCCAGACGGTATGAAAGACTGGATATCTTGGGAACATCATTTTTGGATATCAACACATTTAATCTGAATTCTGGAACATAACCTGGAGTAACTATAAAATTATATGCCACATATTCTTGCTGTCTATTACATCTGAAAACGCTGTGCATAAAGATGTGCGTACACACTTTCACATGCATGACTAGTATCTTACCTGAAAATTCCTGCCCACTTCTTCAGTAGGGTTTCACTATACTGGTCTCTGATTTCTAATAGCATGTCAAAAAGTTGATTTACAGGAAAACCATAAACCTGAAACAAAGTAAGAAAATACCTTCATTTTCTATGGTGGCTTTTTAAAAAACAGGAGGGATCAGCCACTAAAAGACATTTTGTTCTTTGGAAAACAATTTAAATGAAACCATGGATGGTAAAATCTTCCATTCCGACTTTAATATTTAGTGTTTATTTCACAAAAATTAAAAGAAACATACCAAAATGACTAAGCCAGTCAGAAAAAAATAAAATTATAAAAATTAAAATCAATATATGCTAGGTATGCTGTCAGCAAAGTTCTTCCTTTGACTCCTCTTAACTCTTATTGCTCATAGCAGCAGCCTTCAGAATAAGGAGAGAAAATGAAGATGCTACCACTCTCACCACATCTAAGCTAGCCTGCTGAAGATACTATATGGTTCAAATCAACCATCATTATTTAAGGTGGTACTTAACCAAACTACAAAGTCATTCAGGTGCCAATCCCAAATTAAGAACATTTTAAAACACTAATGTGGTGAGTGATTTAATTAATTGATTTGACCTGAGAGAAAAAAAGGGGGTGGGAACTACTTATAAAAACGTAAAGTATGAAAAATCACATAAAAATACATCACATAAAAGGTGAAATCTAGGAAATGTTATAAAAAGATAAAAAGGTCTAGCTCTAGGAAAAGAAAAAAAATTCTAAGGACTAAACTACTTATTCAAGCTTATTGTAGACATGATGAGAGTCAGAGTTGATGCACATTAAGCTAGATGAGCATATGTAAACAGAACTCACATACCTGAAGTGTATCAGCAAAAAGCACAATAAGGTTCTTCAAATCTAACACAAGGTTCGGATCAGAGCAGTAAGACTAAAGAAAAAAAAGGGGGGGAGGGGAATCTCTTAATGATGAAAACTATAACTAAATTTTTATTTATTAAAGTGATTAACACGCCACTTGGTGAATACTCTTGTAGAAAGGTCCTAACCATTTCTTGGTACAAAGTATCAACAGAGTTAGTCAGAGAAGATCTGGGTAGAGTTCAACAGCAACAATTCACATTTTTTAGCACTTGGATATTAAAACGTACACGTTAAGTTTTTGGTCAAAAAGAAAACAAAATTGCTTCAGATTATTTTTAAATAACAATGAAAAAATCAGACAAAAACAAGATATATGGCTAAAGACACTTTCAAAATAACTTCATATCTTTATATGCAAACATTAGAAAACAAAAAAGATCGAAAATAATCAAACTAAGTGCTGAACTCACGAAACTAGGCTGGGAAGCAAATCAACCATAATTAAATCAATAAATGAAATTGATAAAATTAAAAGTAGAAATTAATGACATAGAGAAAACATGAAAGAGTTAATCGTTTAAACCAAAATCCAAATTAAAAATAAAATAGTAGCACAGACTAATCTTAGGCAAATCTGGTTATACAAGAGAAAACAAATTAAACAATACAGAGAATACAAAAGAGCAAATAAAAATACAGAGAAAAATTCTAAAAATTATCAATAGGGCCCATGTGTAACCTCATATCAATGAATCTGAAAAGTTAACTAATATAGAAGATAGTTTCTATGGGTAGGATAAAAAAATTATACTATTTTTAACATTCATTGATTTTAGATATTCAGATTTTTCTGTTATCATTGTTACTTTGCTATACTTGATCTCAGTTCCTAAAAGAGGTATGATGAATTTCCCCCAATTATGAGGTCTGTCAGTTTCTCTTGTTACAAACAGATTTTGCTCTTTATAAAGAGCTCTTGTCTTTTTGATAGGTTAAAACTAATAATAAAATAGTAAATAATAATAATAATAATAAACCTAACAATAAAATATTCCTTCTTTCTTCCACTTGAGTTTCTTTAACTTCAATCCTATTTGCCTCCTGTCATATTGCCATTTCAGTTTTCCCTTTTCCTTTATTATTAATTTATGACTACATCCTAGTAATCATACTATAAAATTTCCTAACTCTTTGACATTTCTTGGGACAAATGACATATTAGGACCCATTCAAGTCATGCCATTTTAAATTTTCTATATACAATGATTTCTTTTTAAATTTTTTTTCATGTTTCTATTATATAAGAACATTTTAATGATGTTATAGTGCTTAATAACTTATATCCTTTCTGTCCACTCTTAATCTAAGTCTTCACTAAAATATTTTTGAACATGATCTCTCTCCTTTTGCATGAATTATTAATATCATTAAACATTACAACTAGTCAAATATTTAGTTATGTGGATTACAACTCTATGAGTGGTACTCATTTTTGGCACATAATTTATTTAATCTGATTTCATTTTATATTTTGGATTTCCTTCTCATTTTTGCAGAAGACCAATAAGAATCTTTCAAAGATAGGATGGATAAAAGTAAACCATGAATCCTCATTTTTGAAAACGGGTTTCTTTTGCTCTCCAACTAAAACATAAAGGATCAGATATAAAAATTTGTCTCCTGTCATCTATCTGCTTGACCCTTAATCCTTTCAACCTCAAGAATCTGGTTTTGTTTACTACAGGAAAATTTTTTTCTCTTATTTTATTATTATACTCCCCTCATTTATCACTATCTTTTCTTTCTAAATCTCTTAACAAATATATCCCATAGTCTATATCAATATCCATGTTTCTTAGTTTTCCTTTTGTATTTCCATTTCTCTGTGTCTTTGTCCTATATCTTGGAACATACATTTGATGTCATCTTCTTGCTCACATCTTGCTCTTGCTTCTCCATTTAATATTTGAATTGAATTTTGCTGATAGACATAAATTTCAAAGAATCCCTGTTTTATTTTGGATTTAAACTTCTTTGGCCTGTTTTCACCATTTCCCTCTTTCCTATATTTCTTAAAATTATGAATATAGTATACATAAACAAAAATGAATAAAGCCTGTATGTACAATTTTGCCAGTCCAACAAAACACAACCCCAGCAGTATGTCAGACCCTCTTGGGGACTTTAATCACAACTTCATCCTCCTTAGTCACAGAAACAACTTTCTGACTTTGATGATAATCATTCTCATGTCTTTCCTTACTTTTTTATTTGTTTGTATTTTTTTAATTAATAGACTTTATTTTTGAGCAGTTTTAGGTCTCTTATTTGCTCTTGGCTTTTGCACTGGCTTAAAAAAAGATTACACTCAGGTCATAAGGTACCCATCCTCCCAATAATAAAACTATTGGCATTTTGGTTGCCATTAAACAAGATCTACTGAAAAATCTTAAAGGAATTAATACCTTTATAATAATAACTCTTACTATTAATGAACATGGTGTGTCTCTCAGTTCTATGTTGATCTTCATTAATTTGTCTCTCAATAGTTTTAAAATTTTTCTCCATGGTGATCTTGAGTATCTTTTGTTAGATATATTTCCAACTAATTCTTACTTATGCTATTGTATAAATTTTGTCTTTCAAATTTAAAATATTTCAACTTTATTCCAGATTTATAAAAACATGAGAAATTCTATATGATGATTTTTTTAATCCAAGAATCTTAGTAAACCCATCTATTAATTATAATTTTTGTTAATTCCTTTGAATTTTCAATGTATCAAATCATATCTGCAAAAATGACAAGCTTTTTTTCTTCTCAAAAATTTACACTTTTTACTTATTTTGTTGTCCTTACAACACTGCAAATGACTTCAAGTACAATACAAAAATAGAACTAATAGTAATTAAATATATTACAGGTTTTTGAGAATGGCTTTTATCACATTAAGTTAAATCAAATTCTTTTTTCATAATTTACTGAGAGAATTTATCATAAATTTATGGTGTATTTATTTTAAATGTCACTATCTAGTATTCTAAGAAACTATCATATCACCCATGATAGCCCAGGAAAGTTAAAACTCCCATATTTGAAGTACAGTATCTAATGAATTCATATCACCTTTGCATCACTATAATACTGAAAAATCCTGAATGTAACTAGAAAAAGTCAGAGACAGAATGTATTGCTAAATTTCATTTCTTTTTTTTTTTTTTTTTTTAATTTATTTATTTATTTTTTTTTACGTTTACATAGGGTAATGATGTTTATTATATTTTTCCCCTCCCCCCCACCCCTCCCACCCCTCCCACCCCTCCCACCCCTCTTTTCCCTCTACACAGTCCTTCTTTCCTTCATTCTTACTGCTCTCCTTAGCCTAACTCTAAACCTAACCCTAAACCTAATGCTAGCCCCTCCCACCCCCCATTATATGTCCTCATCCGCTTATCAGCGAGATCATTCGTCCTTTAGTTTTTTGAGATTGCCTTATATCACTTAGCATGATATTCTCCAATTTCGACCATTTGCCTACAAATGCCATAATTTTATCATTCTTCATTGCGGAGTAATATTCCATTGTATAAATATGCCACAGTTTCTTTATCCATTCATCAACTGAAGGACATCTAGGTTGGTTCCACAATCTGGCTATGGTGAATTGAGCAGCAATGAACATTGATGTGGCTGTATCTCTGTAGTATGCTGATTTTAAGTCCTTTGGGTATAGGCCAAGGAGTGGGATAGCTGGGTCAAATGGTGTTTCCATTCCAAGCTTTCTGAGGAATCTCCACACTGCTTTCCAGAGTGGTTGCACTAATTTGCAACCCCACCAGCAATGTATGAGTGTTCCTTTTTCACCACATCCTCGCCAACACCTATTGTTGCTTGTATTCTTGATAATCGCCATTCTAATTGGGGTGAGATGAAATCTTAGGGTAGTTTTGATTTGCATTTCCCTTATTACTAGGGATGTTGAACATTTTTTCATATATCTGGTGATTACTTGTACATCTTCTTCTGTGAAGTGTCTGTTCATTTCCTTAGCCCATTTGTTGATTGGATTATTTGTATTCTTCGTGTAGAGTTTTTTGAGTTCTTTATAGATTCTGGAAATTAGCGCTCTATCTGAGGTATGGTTGGCAAAGATATTCTCCCACTCTGTAGGCTCTCTCTTCACATTTCTGATAGTGTCCTTTGCTGAGAGAAAGCTTTTTAGTTTGAATCTATCCCAGTTGTTTATTCTTGCTTTTATTTCTTGTGCTATGGGAGTCCTGTTAAGGAAATCTGATCCTGAGCCAACAAGTTGAAGATTTGTACCTACTTTTTCTTCTATAAGATGCAGGGTCTCTGGTCTGATTCCGAGGTCCTTGATCCATTTTGAGTTGAGTTTTGTGTAGGGTGAGAGATAGGGGTTTAGTTTCATTCTATTGCATATAGTTTTCCAGTTTTCCCAGCACCATTTGTTGAAGAGGCTATCTTTTCTCCATTGCATATTGTTGGAACCTTTGTCTAGTATGAGAAAATTGTATTTATTTGGGTTTGTGTCCATGTCCTCTATTCTGTACCATTGATCTACCTGTCTATTTTGGTACCAATACCATGCCGTTTTTGTTACTATTGCTTTGTAGTAGAGTTGAAGATCTGGTATTGCAATACCCCCTGCTTCGCTCTTGCTACTGAGGATTGCTTTAGCTATTCTAGGTTTTTTATTCTTCCAGATGAATTTCATAATTGCTTGCTCTATTTCTGCGAGGTACATTTCTAAGTGAGATGCACTGTATAAACATTTACCATGTTTGAAATCAGCACTGAGAATACTGCATATATTAATACATGAAATGTTTTTTCTTTCAAAATAGTTCAACCTATACTAATAATTCAATCAGAAAAAGGTAATTTTAATGGTCACATAGATAACTGGAATAGAAATGTATAACATTTTTTGTTTTTTGTTTTGGTGGTGCTGGGGATTGAAACCAGGGCCTTGTGATTGATAGGCAAGCACTCTATGAACTGAGCTATATCCCCTGCCCTGTATAACATTTTTTATGGACAAATAATCACTCAGATGTAGTGAAATACAATTAGCATCTGTGGCACCAATCATTTTGTCTCTTGATGGATAAAATGGTTCAGTGAGTCAATCTGTGAAATGCTGAATTATTTTTTAATAACTCTGTTGACATATAATTCCCATACAGTACAGCTTTCCCATTTAAAATGTATAATTCAATGGTTTTTAGTTTTTGTGCAGTTGTTCCTCAGTACCTGTACTGATTGCAGGAACCCCATATCAATTATATCCATTTTAATTTATAGATTTATTGCACAATGAAATTATATCCCAAATTTGGTGTAAAGGAGTACACAGGGTAGAAGGGATATAATAGACTGATTCTTCATTCTCGAGCTAACCGAGAAGAAAAGGATAAATAATTATTGTATTTTTAAAAGATTTAAAAGGGTATGCATGCCCAATAAGAAATTAAACCATATAATATCAAATATAATAATTATAACAGTGTTTATTGGCTCAAGGAAAGTGGGGAATAAATCATTCAATCTAGAAAAGACATATTTTATTATATGATAAAAAGTGATCTTCAAAATACATAAAGGGCAGGATTCAGTTATGAACTGGATATTGTGTCTCCCTAAATTCCTATGTTTAAGTCCTAATCTATCCTGGGGCGATATGTGGGGAAGGGAACTTTGAAGGTAATTAATGCCAAATGAGGTGATTAGGTAAGACCCCAATCCAATGGGATTGGTTTCCTTATAAAAAGAGGAGACATGAGAAATCATTCTCTCTCTCTCTCTCTCTTTCTTTCTCTCTCTCTCTCTCTCTCTCTCTCTCTCTCTCTCTCTCTCTCTCTCTCTCTCTCTCTCCCCCTGCCTGAAAGCACACACTGAGTAAAGGCCAACAGCTGAACTGCTGACAGGCAAAAGGCAGTCATCGGGTATACCAAGAGAGCTCTCACCAGGAACCAAACATGTTGGCACCCAAATATCCAATTTTCATTCTCTAGACCTGTGAAAAAATAAATTTCTATTGTTTAATCCAGCAGTCTATGGTATTTTGTTAGAACAGCCCAAGTTGAGTAAGACAATAGATAATTACAATAATGTTATAGGAAATGACGAGTCATTTTCAAAATAAAGATGGAAGCCAATCTCATACCTGGTGCTAAAATAAACATTTTTATGTTTGTGATATATATGTAAGAAAAGGTAACTACAGAAGAACTAAACTCAAATACAGACAAATAATGACATATTCTTTGGAATAAAGAAGATATAATTTACAAAGTAAAACATCAATTTAACTATATAAAAATTTTAGATCTCCTAAAAAGCTGCAGAAAAAATTAGAAAAAAAAAAAAAAGCTGCAGGAAAGCAGAGAAAAGACACATGAAACTAAGAAACAGTATTTACAATATCAATCACACTGAGTTAACAGTTCAGATTGAAAGTTAACATCTAGGCTTGGTTAGGAGATAATAAAATATTTTAAAGTCTGTTAAAATATGAAATAAAGGTCAGGTCGTCTCCCGCTTCTCCTCCTCCTCTTTTCTCTTCCCCTCCCTCCTTCCCTCTCCTTTCTGGCCAAGAGGTGAATGGGTTTCCTCCCAGGGCACTGTTGCTACAATGGAATTACGGTGCCACCACAGGCCTGAAGCAATGGACTAAAGTTTCCAAAACTATGAAGAAATTAAATCTCTTCCCTTTACAGTTGACTGTATAAGCCTAGGCATTACCTTGATACCTTATTCCCTCTCACCTCTCATATCTAATCCATCAAAAAGTAAAATTAAATCTCAACTCTTAAAAATATCAAATCTCTAGAATTTGTCAACATATCACCATATCTACTCTCATCCAGGTTCTTACCACCTCTTGTCTGGAATACTAGACTAGCCTACTAATTGTTCTCTTCATTTTTTCCCCTCATCCACTATCCATACTTTGGTCAAAATAATGTATTTAAAACGAAATCTGATAATTTCACTCCAATTAACCCTGCTCCCATGTCCAACCATCCCCCATTCCCTCCTCCCTTCCTTCATTTATCCCACTTCAAAAAGGTCCTAAATAATATAGTACCTACTTTCTTCTCCATACTTACTTCCTAGCTTTCTAGGTTCTATCCCCCCTGAACTTCTTTCAGTTCTCTGAAAGGGATATACTCCCTTCAACTATAAATTTTTAATATTTGTGTTTGGATGCATGTTTGTGTGTGTGTGTTGCTGGGGATTGGACCCAGGAACTTATACATGCTAGGCAAGCATTCTACCAATGAGCCGAACTCCCAGCTACACTATAGATTTTGCATGCGGTTGTTTCTGTATTTGGAACACTTCCTGATGAATTAGATAAGGAGACCTGCAAGATCATGGATAATGATCCTTTCAAGTTACAACAAATAGATGGATAGTAGGGCCATTTCATAAAAAATTTTAAATGCTAAATTGTCTAGTTATTGACTTATCACTATCATTCTTCAAACATTATATACATAAAAGCCTTTATCCTACTTATTATTTATGCCCCAAATTACTGTTCACTGATCTTTGCATAAATGATGACTCCATAATATTATGATCTCAGAATGCCACTTCTTATCAACCAATCAAAAGCAAGTACCCTGTTGCCCTAATCTATCACTGTTTAATTGTCTGTACTGCATTTGCACTGCCTGATACTCTTGTTTATCTGTCTGGGTATCTCCAAGTAAAATACAACTTTTGAGAGTAAAGATTTTCTCTCTCTTTTTTATAATTTCAAACATGTAATCAATATTAAAAATATACTGAAAGAATGAGTAAGTAATTAATTCAAAACCAGCATTCTCTACCTAAAATTCATGCTACATTATCACCAAAAATTCATGCTATATGGAAATTGATAATTAGACATCCTGGTATGTTATAAACTTTTTCTTCAAAAAATAACAGTAGAACTATGAACTCCAAATCAGGTTTATAATATTAATGATATTGTAGAAGACAATATAAAGTAGAAGCTAAGAACATGGGCTCTGTTCAGGTTTGAATTCATGTTCCATCTCTTATTATGTGACCTAAAGCTGATTACCTGACTTCTCTGAGGCCAGTGCCCTACACTATAGGATATATATATTAATAATACCTATGTTTACATGGTTGTAATGTGGATAAAATAAGACAGTGTATATAAAATACACAGAACAATGCCTTACACACAGAAAACAATCAATAGATGTTAGATGCTATTTTATTTTTTTGCAAAGAGCATCTACAAAATTGAGCTCAGTATTAGAGAAAATGCCAAATTGAACAGGCTACTTCCCATGTTTTTGAAGGACATATATTGCTCCAAATACATGAGTCCAAAGACACATATGTTGATTTTAAAGGAGTAAAACACTGAATAGTACATAAATAATCAGCTCTAAATACAAAGTTCTCTAGGGCATCTTACATACCGAGTGGGTACGGAGTGCTGCGATGGTTTTTGAAAGTGCCATTTCCCACAGTTCATCAATGTAGGCTCTATTCACTAAGCCCTGGGTTGTATGTAAAATGTGATCTTCAACCACAAAAAAGCTAAGATTGAGGAGAAAAAACAGAGCATAACTGTCAAAAATTGCAGTCTGATTACTATCTCTAGGTTTTGAAGAATATTAAGAGCTGGCCTCAAATTCAACATTAATACTCATTTTTTTCTCAAAGAAAGTTTTCAGTATTATAAATTAAATGACTTCTTAGACGCATAATTATGTCCCATGATCATATCCTCTTAATCACTTCTCCAGAAAATGGAGTTCTATTTCTATAAAATATTAACCATGTTATCCCACTATTTAAAATGAAAGAAACTATTTCTAAGTAATGAAGGCTAATTTCTCTTTTTTTAATAATACATAATTTTTCAAAGTTTCTATTAGTGAATTATAGCTATATGTGATAGTGGGGTTCATTCTGACATAATCATATATGAATGGAATATAATTTGCTCCATTTCAGTCCCCCGTCCTTCCTCTTTCCCTCTCTTCCTCCCTCCCACTGTTTGCCTTCCTCTGTTCCACTGGTATTCCTTCTATTTTTAAAATAATTTTAATTATACAGAAAGGTAGAATTTACTTGGTGCATTCATATATGTACGTAGCATAATTTGGTAAATTTCATTCCAAAAGCTAATTTGAATAAATTTTTTAAAAGCAGATCATCAATACATTTCAAGAAACGAATAGATTTTAAAGAGAGAATGAAAGCTGACATATACACCCTTTTAAGAACATAATATATCAAAATAATTCCATTTATGTAGATTTTTCTCATCAAAGTATTAAAAAGGTTTTGTAAAAAGCAAACTTATTTAACATCCTTGTTGTGGTTTTGGTTACCTAAATGTTCAGGCACTAAAGCAATTCTTTATTAGAGAGTTTTATAATATTTTAGTCATAATTATGCTAAAACTATCTAAATCTGATTTTATAAAGGAAGAAAGAAACTTGATGGAAGAATCCAATTTATTTCCCTTTCTTTTAATTGCAGTTATTATTTTACAATTAGAACAAGCAACCTATACGTACTTGGGACGTTTATATGGGACATATCATTCCATATTACTGTATGTACTATGGATGAAGGCAGCAAACTATAATCCTGGCCCACTGTCTGTTTTTATGAAGACTTTTTACTGGAACACATCCATGCTTGATCACTTACATATCATCCATAGCTACTTTTGGACTGTGATGGAGCTGAAGAGCAGTGGCATTTCATGTGGCCTACTCAACCTAAAATAGTTTAGTCTCTGGCCCTTTTGGAATAAGTTTGCTAACTTTCACTGAGTATTTGCTTCCATTACCAAGAATAGAGAACAAAATATCAAGTATATTAAAATTATAATTCAAAAAGTGTCCTCCAACAATATAATGTCAAAGCCAGTATGGTGTTCCTTTTAAATCACAAGGAAATAAAAAATAAATTTGTCCTCTTGAGAATTTTAAAGGGAAAAACAAAAAATTTCCCAAGAAAAATCTGATTTATTTTTCCAAGTCTCATAAATCTATGTATTGAAAGTATGTGAATTTAAATATATTTATATAATTATATATATATACTTACCCTACAATTTGATTAAAATACTTCCTATAGCCATCTAAAGTTTCATGCTGCAACAAAGAAAACAAAGTTATTGTTTCTCTTTTGTTACATTAAGACAAAGTTAAAATCAGTTATATCTTGAAATTGAGTTCCCTTATTTATATAATTATCTTACATAATTATAGTGAGAATAAAATGAGACAATACATATCTAGTATTAGAACAAAGGCTAACATGCCGAAGTCAATGTAGTTGCTATTCTTACTGCAACCCAAATCCACCAAAAATGGTCTCAGAGTAAGAGTAAACAGAAACACAGACACACAGACACACAGACACACAGACACACACACACACACACACACACACACACTCTCTCTCTCACACTCACACACAAAATTGAAAGATACCAGAGAAGAAAAGGGAAAATGTGGAAAATGAAAGCGGTAATCCTACCATGTTAGATGGAGGCTGGAGCACCAAGCGGGCCTGTTTTCGCCTCTGCTTTCGGTAGTAGTTCTCAAATGTTTCCCGGGCACCCTGTAAGATAAACAGAAGAATATAAGTTATCACAGTTGGATTACTCTTGGATTCCAGGCAAAAAGAAGAGGAGGTTCTAGGTCTGGAATTTGAGACAGCACAACATTTCTTAAAATGTGCTGTTTTAACAATAGTAGTAATCATAGAAAATAAAAATAACTGTAACCATTTATTGAACCTTATTTACAATTAATTTATAAGGGTGAAAACTCAATCACAAGCACACCAAGGCTGGTTTCTGAGTCAATTACTACAGATTCACAAAAATAAGACAAACCTGCTTTCCTGTAGGTTTTGGTTACAGGTAAGAAAATATCTGTTAAAAACTCACAGAACATGCCAGAAGAAAAGTGCCCAGAATAAAACCAGCCTTCAAATGAATCAGAAGCACAGGGTCAAAAAAGTGGGAAAAAGGTAGAAACTGAGAAGAATAAATCCATCTTCCCAGTTGGATATAATGTAGCATAGAATTAAATGGGGAGGAGGAGGAGGAGAAACAAATCCCTGAATATTTTTGATGCACAAGTTCTACTTTTCATTTACAGTTACTGAACTTAAAACGAAAGGTGCTTAGAGAACAAAACCTGGCAGAAAAGCACTATATTCATGACTGTATTGGGTTGAAGAATGTCTCCCTCCAAATGTATGTACTTCCCAGCAAACTGGAATGTGACCCTATTTGGAAGTAGTGCCACTGAAGATGTAAATAGTTAAATTAAGGTGTGGCCATACTAGTGTAGGATCTGCCTTAACACAATATGTGTGGTGTCCTTAGAAGAACAGAAGCAAAGACACATAGGGAAACACACGGGGAGATGTGAGGAGAAGCAGAAGCTGGAATTCCACAGCTGCGAGCCAACGAACACCTAAGACTGGCCACCAGCAGAAGCTATAAAGAGGCGAGGAAGGATTCTACCCAGAGTCTCAGTGGGAGCATGGCCCTGCTGATGCTTTGAATTCTGGATTCCAAGCCTCCAAAATAGGGACAGAAAATATTTCTCTTGTTTTAAGCCACCTAGTTTGCGGTATTTTGTTATAGCAGCTCAAAGTTTTTAAAATGTCATGCCCCCCTTATGAAAAAATTCTAATATTAATCCAAGGCTTTTCCAAATAAGTAAAGTAGAAAGAAAAAAACAGCTTGCCATAGTCGTAAAGGGCACCGACTTTGGAACATGGTGATTACATTCAAATTGTGACTTTGCCCCTTACTAGCTGTAAATTGCTATAAATAGCTGTATAATTTCCCTTCCACTATTTATTTAACTTTCACTTATATGCATGCTGTGGTTTTCTCATTTGTAGAGATGCCAAGTTCACATAGTTATCATGAGCATTTAGAAGAGTTTGAAAGCTCTTAGAATGGTGTTTGATAAAGAATATATGTATGTAAGTACTTATTTTTGAAAAAAATTAATAAGATGAAATCAATGATAAAAGTGGAAAGTCCTGCCCAACCCAGGTAATATACAATAAACTCATTAAATATCCACCACTTTCCTAAAAATTTCAAGAACTTTTTCAACAAGACTTGTTTTATTATTAAATTGGTCATAAATTGAAATAGTTCACTTAACATACTAAATCATGCAAACACACTTCTATAGCTCAGGGGTTGGTGAACACTTTTTTGTAAAGGGGAGGACAGTAAATATTTTAGGATGGTGGGCAAACAATTTCAAGTATATTCTTTATAATATAAAAGCAGCCACAGATAATACATAAATGACTTGAGTGTGGCTAAGTTCCAAAAAACTCTAATTTGTGAAGAGTAAAATAAAAACTCCGTATAATTTTCACCTGTCATGAAATATTACTTTTCTTTTGATTTTAAAAATGTAAAAACTACAGGTCCAATTGGTCCATGGGTCATGGTTTGTTGGGCCCTAGCAGAGCTTAAAAACAAAGGTCTTAAAATGCTAACTTGATTATAACTGTATACACTTAAGTTTTTCTGCCTATAAAATGAAACCAAATATTAGGACAGTTATTTCAAGGTTTCCTTCATCCATAAGTCAGTGAGGAAGCAAATGATTCTATTTAAGAAGTAAGAAGTGGAAACTGCTATTTGGTTTGTTGAAGTTCTCCACTTGTCACCATGTCACAGCATAGTGGTATTATTAAATGTCAATTACATTCCATACACACTGAAGGGCTTTTCATTTTAAGATTAACAGCCCTAAAGGACCTTTATTATTCTAGTGTGACATTACATATTCAACATGCTGTGCAGCCAAGATACACTTACCTGAATTTAGGGAAAGCCTTCTTTCTAATTATACCATAATATATTAATTTGACTTTTTTTGTTTTCAATGATTGAAAATATATTCGGTGAAATTCTATACAGAAATCAAATCATGAACCTCTACTTAATTCCAAACTGGATACAGTTTTGCCTTTCGAATATTTCTTCAACAAAATAAAAACAAAAGAAAGAACCAATTTATCTAGTAGGTCTGGCTTCCACATTTATAAACATGAATTGAATTTTCCTTAGTGTATGCTAAATGAATTCACTTTTGATTATTCTATTCCTTCTGCCAATTTCATCAACTCAGTGCTTAAAGGTGAAATTTGTGAAGATGTTTGACTATTCCAATTGAGTAACCAACCAGTGAAGTGCTTCTCTATTCACGAATAGGTCACTAGATGAACTACAGAGGTTTTGCTTTAGTCCCAAGTTTTCTCAATCACTAACATTAAAAAAAACAACAAACAAACAAGGATAAAAACTCAGAAGCTGTGGAAGGCATAAGCAAACAGATTTAAAAAAAAAAAAAACAAGTAAATGAAAGGCTGTTCCTTTCCCATTTTAGTATCACTAGTATTACACTGCTCCAAAGAGTTCACAATAATGAACACAACTAATATCACAGGAAACCTAGTCATTTAATATGTCCTAAGTACTTACCATGTGATAGATACCAAAAATGGTTTCTTCATTGAATTTATAGTGTACAATGTAAGACTGGCAAGTAAACAATTACATTAAAATGAACTTACAGAATCCGATGCACTGGAGTGGTGTGTGTGTCTGTTGTGTGTGTGTTATTTACTTGGGGGCAGAGTGTCAGAAAAAAATGGCATTTATACTCCTAATTGAAAAATGAGTCAGAAGGGTAGGCCAGGTGAAGAGAAAAGGGAGAGAATGTTCCTAGTAGAGACAAGGAGATTCAAAGAAAACCAGGCATTACACATCTCGTGAATTTGAGAGAAGTTCTCCACAGCTGGAACTTCAGGGTGTAAGGAGTAGGGATGACAATAGGTAAGATTGAAGGATTTTGTCAATTATTTGGGCATAAACTCTAATGACAATAAAAGTTTTATTAGACATTTTGGAAGTTGTAATATAGAGAGTAGAAGGAAGAAAGGGAAAATTCGACTCTAAAGGACCAGTCAGATCTGAGATATATTTAGGAGATACATCCTGGTAATTGACTGGCTATGGGTGGTATCAGGTGGGAAGGAGAGAAGGTTGATGCAAACTTTCTAGACTGGTTTGATGGTGGTATCATTTCATTAGAGAAGGAACACAAGGGAAGGAATATCCCAGTCAATCTTTACTATTCACAGATTCTATATTTGCAAACTTGCCTACTTGCTAAAAGTTATCTGTAACTCCAAAACAAATACTCATCACTCTTTCACAGTCATTCATGACCATGTGCAGAGTTTTGAAAAATTTAAATTGTTCAATGCACATGTTCCCAGTTAAGGTCAAATAAGGCAACACTCTGCCTTCTTGTTTCAGTTTTCATACTGTAAACAAGTATCATTTTCATGGTCTATGCAGTGCCACGTTTTTTGAATTTTTGTGCTTTTTGTTGGTGATTTTGCTGTTTAAAATTGACCCCGAATATAGCACTAAAAAGCTGTCTTAGCTCAGAGTCTTGTGATGTGATTTACAGAGAAAACCATTTAACGCTTCATTCAAGTGTTAGTACAGTGCTGGTGGCTGAGCTCAATGATAATAAATCAACAATATATAAAATAAGGTATCTTTAAACATAAACATTTATAAACCAAGGTTATACATGGATCAGCTAATGCATATGTGACAAGAAGCTCACATAGCCCCTAAGAGCAATGGTTGAGTACTCACTAATTCAGTGTTCATGGTGACTTTATGGAACATAACGGCCATGACTAAGGAGAGCTGACTATATTTGGGAAGACAGATAATGATAGCTTCTATTTGAGGAATATTCAGTTAGTCACTTCCAAGTACCAAGGGTTTTAGGAGCAGGTAATATTGGTGTCTACATCTTAGGAGAATGGACAAGACTAAAGACAATAGATTTTAGAATTTAAGCAGAAAGACAGTAATCAAAGTCACAGAAGAAAAAAGTACAATCTAAGGAATGCCCATCCAATGTAAGTACAAAAAGACCAGCAAAGACACTGACAGAGAGAAAATGCATGGCTCTATCTTGTTATGCAAATAAAACTTCCACACATAGAAAAGACTCTTCTATTATTCAATTTAAAATTGAAACTCTTGTCTGATATATCACCCCCTTTCATCCTTTGCATAGTACATATCTTCATTTGATATTAGGCTGTCCATTTGTTTATTGTCTGTTCTCTCTCATTGGGATGCAAGTTCTGTGAGAACAAGTTTCAGTTTATCTTCTTCACTATTGAATTCCCAGCCCATACAACCAAAGCCAGACACATAACAGGCATTCAATATATAGTTGCTTGAAATAAGGGATTAAAAGTATGAATAAATTATATTTTCTTTTAAAAGTTTCTGTTTTAGGTGCTGGAGTTGTAGTTCAATGGTAGAATGCTTGCCTAGTATGTGTGAGGTGCTGGGTTGATCCTCAGCACCACATAAAAATAAATAAATCCATTGTTTCCATATACAACTAAAAAATAAATAAGTAAAAATGTTTCTATTTTATATTTATACTTTATCTGCTACTGCAAATCATTTCCTTATAATAAAATTAGAAATCTATTTATGTCATTCTGTTGTTTTTCTGTCTCCATTTATTCTTTCAAAGTTTATTCCTATTTCACAGTGTTTTAGTCAGTTTTTTTTGCTGCTGTGTCCAGAAGACCTAACAAGAACAATTTCAAGGAGGAAAATTTATTTGGGGGCTGACAGTTTCAGAGTTCTCAATCTATACACCACTTACTCCATTCCACAGGGCCTGAGGTAAAGCAGAACCTTATAGTGGAATATGGCAGAGGAAAGCAGCTCAGGATATCACAACAGGAAGCAGAGAGAGTTTTGCTCAATAAGGACAAAATAAAAACCCCAAAGGCACACCCCCAAGAACCCAATTCCTCCAGCCACACCCTAACCACCTACAGTTACCACCCAGTTAATCCTTGTCAGAGGATTAATGTACTGATTAGGTTAGGGCTCTCATAACCCAATCATTTCACCTCTCAGCTTTCTTGCATTGTCTCACTCAGGAGATTTTGGGAGACACCTTACATCTTAATCACAATATAGAGGTTGTAGCTTCTTCACACCAAACAATTTTCAAGAATTTATTTTTGGTTCCTACAGAAAATCATTTTTGGAATTATGTCACCTATGGATTTTAGGATGATGTTCCTAGACCCTTTTTATTCAATAAGTTTTTTTGGATCTCATTTTGCTCTGTATTGTTTTGTTTCCCCTGCTCTATCTTGAACAAGACTAAAGTACTGCTCTTTTTGATCTAGTACTTTCCTCCAGGCTCAGTTTGTGATTTGCCTTTGGCCCAGTTTACCATTCAGCTGGCTATAGATCTAATATCCCTAATAGAATCAGCAACTCAGAGCAAGTTCATGTGCCCTAGTCCAAGGCTGCATCAAAAGAAATCAAAAAACTAATTCCACTGTCTCACAATTGGCCTAATAAGTTCATATGAAATATAGTCATTCTCCCACGTAGTTCCCAGTGTTTAATAATCTGAACTTTTTAAAGTAAATGAAAACCAGGTAATATAGGACCTTCCTACCTGTATAATTGAATGGCATTACAACTGGCTCTAAGTAGAGTGGAGGGATTAGCTCCGGAAACCCCCATGTATACCAAAATCTATGGAAGTAGGTTATCTATGCCATCTAGTCTGCTGAGAACACAGCATTCTTCCCTCTGGAGAATGCAGCAACAAGGCACCATCTTGGAAGCACAGAGCAGCCTTCACCAGACACCAAACCTTCTAGCACCTTGATCTTATACTTCCCAGTCTCCAGAACTATGAGAAATAAATTGTTACTACTTATAAGTATCCTTCCAGTGGTATTTTGTTACAGTAGCACAAATGAGCTAAGATCCTAATATACTCACCAATTCAGGGATGCATTTGCAAGTCAGAGGGAATACAATGAGAAAGAGATAAAGTGCCTTTTGATTTTAAAGGCTTATTCTGTATACAGCAGCAAAACACACATTGTTCAACGATTAGATTTCTTGATCCATTCAAATGGTCCAACGGTGAAGAGAAAATTTTATTCATATTAGGACAAAATGTTAATTATCAGCTTTACTTGTCAATAGTGCTATATGTTTTTGGATTTTTATGCATCTAAAATATTCTGGTAAAAGTTAAGAGAAAGACTTAGAAGTTTAGTAAGGTTTTGTTTAACAATTTCTATGTTATATGTGTATATCCCATCTGAAATTTAACCTAAATACTAAAGTCTGTATTATTATAAAAATACCTCCATAACAAATTTCTTATCATTCACCTAAACAAACTATGTAAAAGGAGCGAAATTATAACAGTAATACTATATTTTTATTTAATACCAAAATGAGAGGGGAAAAAAAAATTCTCCAAGCTCTGTTAACCTCTTCTTCAACTCTCTGGATATTTCATTTACTAAATTCATATTTCATTTAAATATTTAATATTAAAGTAGGAAGTAAACAAGTTCATGATCAAGTTCTCTAAAAGCTACTGCTGTTTCCCTGTTCATTAACCTTAACACTGAGTTTTATCAGGAAAAAACACACTTCTAGAAATAGTTGTCTTCTGAAAATCTTTTGTTTGTAGCTGCATTTCCATAATGTCTAGCTCTTTTAAAATAATTACTAATTACAAAAGTAAAATATCTGACTTTAAGTAAAAGTAAGCACAATTTGGGCAGAGAGAATATAAAAGCCATCATAATCCCATCACATAGAGATAATTATTATTTACTTTTTGGTGTACTCTCTTGTAGATTTTTTTCCTCTTCACAATAGATATTCCATACAACCCCTCCACACACACACACATACAAATAGGGTCAAATTGTACGTACTCTTTTCTTTGAACTTTGCATGGAAAAATGTATTCTCCAACATCATTATTTGGTTAAGACTCACTTTTACTCCACAACACTGTTCTAATTCCCTTTCATCAAACACATGCTGTATTTCTTTGCCATATAAATGCCAGAACCAGGTGGGTGCAATGGTGCATGCCTGCAATCCCAGTGACTCAGGAGGAGTCTGAGGCAAGAGGATTGCCCATTCAAGGTCAGCCTCAGCAATGTAGCAAAACCCTGTCTCAAAATGAATATAAAGGAATGGCTGGAGTATAGCTCACTGGTAGTGTCCCTAGGTTAAATCCCAAGTACTACCCAAAAAAACCTTACAAATGTCATTACCATTGAATAAATGTTTATAAATTAAAATAAAAACACACATGACAACTCTGAATCATTCTCTATGGGCCAGGCACTTGTCTAGATATGAAAAAATGAAACATGAACAATACCTCCACCCAGAATAAGCCAATGAGTGAGGTTTTGTGTTTTTGTCTGTAAAAGTGGTAAAATTTAGAGCTAACAAAGCTCAAAGCCAAATTCTGCAGCTATAGGTTACAAATGTGAAACATTAATCAATTAAGTCAGGATTGTGCAATCCCAGTAGGGGGTTGGGGGAGGCCAGATCAAAAACCTTTCCACGAATTTCCTTTTCATCATAAAAGGTGACAATGTACATTATGTATATTGGCCTACATATCTATAGGGTCAACCAACTATGCATTGAAAATATGCCAAAAAACATGCAAATTGCCTCTATATTGAATTTTTCTATTTTTCTTGTCATTATTCCCTAAACATCACAGCATAACAACTATTTATATAGATTTACATCACATTCAGTAATACAACTAGTTTAGAGATCATTTAAAATATCCAGGAGAATAAGCATAGGTTACACGCAAATTCCATGTCATTTTATATATGGGACTAAAGCATTCAGAGTCTGGTTTCCACAGAGGGTCCTGGAACCAACCCCCCACAGATCGTAAGGGCCTAGAGTAAACTAGCTCTTCATCTAGTGGGCCTTTCCTGGCAGATGTTGGTAGGAAGTCTATGGAAAAGGAGGCTGAATTCTTCTTACCAATCACATAATGGAAAATAACCCCAGACCAAGAAGCAACTAAGGACACATGGACAAAGAACTAGGGAGGGGAATAGAAGAAGAGAAGCGCACACAATTGTTCTTCCAGCTTTGCATACAGGAAGCAATATTTCCATTTGGTCTTGGGCAAAGCCTGTAATTTCACCACCCTAACTGCAGCTGGAACTCCCTTTTAACTATCACAGTATCCAAGTGAAGACAGGTTTATTCAGAGTTTGGGGGGGAAAAAAAACTGAAAGGGTTATTTTAATTTGCTTCCATGTGTAAAGGGGAGCACTTTTCATAGGGCCCCATAATGATGTTCAGCGGGATATTACACTTCACCATATGGCTAATTTGCACAGCAGGCCCAAAGCAGGATTTTCTTTCATTAGAACTGCCCTAAAGATCAGACTACAGAAACATGTGGAAAGAACAAACCCAAGATGCCCCCTATTGCTTAAACCTAGAAACATTCAATTCCCAGATGTAAAAGCCCATTCAGAGAGTTCCCATGGCAGGGTCATTCAAGAGTCATGGAGGTATGTGTTACAGCTCCATTTACCTATATCAGGACTTTGAAAAATGTCTACATTTCCAGAGCTACAACATTGTCAAAACAGTTAAGAAAATAAACTATGAATGGGGAAAGGATAATTGCTCTGGTAGATAATTTATCATTAAAAATGTCATTACTTCCAAATGCCCCAATTCTTGATATCACACAAATAGCCGACAGAAATGAATCTACATAAACTTCTGACCCTCACTGAAATGAGCAGAGGAATTTGACATTCTAACAGAGTCCTGTTTATTTTTAAGATGGCCCTTATAACCTGTGTTTGTCTTGGCATTTCCTCCTTCTGCTATACCCAAGCATGAGACACAGAAGAGCATCCCCTCCAGGGACTGACACAATCTACAGGATTTAAAAACAGAAAAAGAAAGAAATCTGATGTCTAATGATATGGAGTAGTTGAGTATGTCCTTTTGAAGAAAGTAAACATTATGATTAACAATCTTGGCCTTTGTAATTAGCTTCCCCCTTCCAAGACAGAGTGTTAATTTATTAAATATTTTAACAAAGAGTCTTTTATTATCAGATTCAGTTCAGCTGGCTCCTTTCATAGCATTACCAATTACAACCAATAAAGCTTTAATTGATGACTACTTTTTATAACCTTTGACCCAAGATGATAAACAGTTGTACCTTAAAGTGAAAGGGTAAACCTCAAAGGGAATGGTGTCTTAATCATGCTTAGTAAACCAAACTGCTTAAAATTACAACTTACCTACCTGGTTAGAACAAAAACACAGACTTCCTATATGATTAGGGCAATTGATCAGGGAAAGATTTGAATTTCACTTTTAAAATAAGTGTCCCTTTAGTTAGAGAAACTCTACTCTGAACAATCTTTATGTAACTGTGCACCTTATGTGCTAATTATTTAAAGAATATGAGTCAATTTGTAGGCCACTAAGAAAATTTTACTGTATGACATAACTTTTAACATAAAACAAATAAAAAGCAAGTTATTGTACTATTTTTAAACAGCACTATGACTTAAATTATAATCCCATTCCAAGTTCCATCCTTTTATTCAGAGGTCTCTAACATACCAGGAACTATTAAGGGATGTGAGCAAGGTAGCAAAACCAAATTTCTTGCCCAACAATGGGACACCAAAAATTAGAGAATCGATTGTCTATACATGATAAGCAAGAAGAGTTATTCCATCAATGAGAGTGAACAAAATGGGGCTTTCTTACATTTTTTCCAAAGAACTATTCCCGAAGTTATTAGTTTTCCAAAGTTACTATTCAAATGCCCAATTTAACACTGTCCAGTTTAAAGGTAAGTCTCTTAAAACCTAACTCATGCCAGTTTATCTTCTGAAGTGCTAAGGTACGTCACCATTTGGAAGTTCAAACTTCCCCAGATACACCTCTTAATCTGTTTCATGTTGCCAAAATGACTAGGGCCTCTGAACAATTATTAAACAGTCAAAAAGGGAAATGTGGCATTTAAAATGTGAATAAAAATACCATCATATTACAGATGAAGGCAATAAGAGATTGTTGATAGTCCTCACGATGAAAGGTATGGACTTGAACCAAAGATACAGCATAAGAATTTTATGCAAAAAGAAGTAGGCAGAGAGCTTCTAAGTGACTTCCTATGTATACAAGAAAGTTAATACTAGAAAAAGCACAGAATCTGAGGTTCAAAGTACTTTATAAACTGAGAGAGTTATACATGTTATTTTTATGATATATAAATGTATGTAATGGCTGTTTTATTAAAGACACATGGTTCCTCCCTGCATTTCAAAATCACGTTTGCCACACACACACAAAAAATAGCCTTTGTATAGTTAAGTCTGGATTGGGAAAATTTTGTATAAATAAATCTATGCCTTTTCCCCCATTAACAGACGTTGTACAAAAACAGGCAAATTTAGAATCTAAGAATAAATAAATCTGTCCATTCTGAAATTCAGATGATCAGAAAAAACAGGCACAATATCTAAAAACTGACAAAGTGGACAATATTAGGTCTACATTTGGAAAATAATGTAAGAACATAAGAGAAAATAAGAAAACTAAAATTTGAATTAACTTTGTTATCTCAAACTTATAATTAAACTTTCTATTATGAAAGAATTATACATCGCATATAGTTATAAAAAAAACAATAGACACAGATCCCACGTGCTCTTTACCTGGTTCCCCAGTGGTAAACATCTTAGAAAACATCACATCACAACCAGGATGTTGACATTGATAGAGTCAAGGCACACATTTTCAAAACTGCAAGGGTCCCTCAAGTTGCCTTTTTACAGTTACAACCAATGCCCTCTGCTCCTATCTGCTACTTAACTCCTGGTAGCCACTAACCTGTTCTCCATTTCTATAGTTGCGTCATTTTAAGAATGAAAATGTTAAATCAGGGATGGAGGCTCACACCTGAAATCCCAGCAACTAGGGAGACTGAGGCAGGATGATCATGAGTTCTAGGACAGTCTCAGCAACTTAGCAAGCCCCTCAACATTTTATCAAGACCTTGTATCAAAATAAAAATGACTATGCAGGTAGATCAGTAGTAAAATGTCCCTAGATTCCCAGTACCTCAAAACTGAGAGAGAGGAAAAAAAAAAAAAAGAATGTTACACAGTCGGTTACCTTTGGGGATTGGTTTATTTCACTTGGCATAAATCTCTTGAGATTGATCCAAGTTGTTGTGTATATCAATAATTCTTTCCCTCTTTCCTTCATATTGCTAAGTAATATTCTATGGTATGAATGTACCACAGTTTATTCAACAAGTCACCTATTAAGGGACATCTAAAATGTTTCCAGTTTGGGACTATTATGAAGAAAGCTGTTACAAACATTCGTGTATAGATTTCTGCAGGAACTAAATTTTCATTTCTCTGGCATAAATACTCAGGGGTGTTACTGCTGAGTTATATGGAAGTTGTAGGTTTGTTTATTTGTTTGTTTATTTATTTATTTATTTATATCATGGATCAAACCCAGAGGTGCTTACCACTGAACCACATCCCCAAACCATTTTTTTTTTTAATATTTTATTTTACAGACAGGGTCTCATTAAGTTGCTTAGCATCTCGCTAAGTTGCTGGGGCTGGCTTTGAACTCGTGATCCTCCTGCCTCAGCCTCCTGAGCCACTGGGAGCAGGTTTAACTTTCTAAGAAACTATTTTCCAGTGTGACTAAACCATTTTACATTCCACAAAATGCTTGCTAGCATTTGGTGGTGTCCTGATTTTGATAGGAGTGTAAGTGATAGCTCAGTGTGAATTTAATTTCCTCTAATGAATACTGATACTGAACACCTTTTCATCAGCTATGTGCTGTGTATATTTACTTTGTTAATTGTTTTTCCAGGTCTTTTGCTCATTTCCTATGTAGATTGGTTTTTGTTTGCTTTATTTTTTTTAACTGTTGTATTTTGAAAAGCCTTTGTAGATTCTAAATAATACTCCAATGTTGGTTATATGATTTGTAAATATTTTCTCCCACTCTAGTTTATCTTCTTGTCCTCTTAGAAGTGTATTTTTGAAAGCAAAAGTATTCAATTTTGATGAAACCATGTATATATAGCTTTTTCATTGATGAATAGTGTTTTTAGAATTCTAAGAACTCTCTGCCTACCTTCAGATCTGGAGATTTTCTCTTAATTTTCTGAAAATTTTTAGAGCTTTACACTTAAGTCCCTGATCTGTTTTGTATAAACTATAATAATAACTTTTATATAAAATGTAACAATTAGCTCATGCTAATATAATATATAAAATGTAACCATTAGTTCATGTCTATGCATGTTGAACTACTGCAGCAATATTAACTGAATTGCTTTTGCAGTTTTGTCAAATAATTTCGTGGGTCCGTTATGAGTTATTTATTCTTATCCATTATTCTCTCTGTGAATCCTTCAGCCGATACTAAACGGTCTTGATAGCCAAGAGTTAAAGACAGAATAATGAATCAGAATAAATATATATATTTATATCTGTATAAATATATCAGAAAAAATATATATGTCTTGAAATTGAGTAAATTGATTTCACTTTATTCTTTTAAAAAAATTAATTTTGGCTATTTTAGTTCTTTTTAATTTCTATTAAAGTTTAAGAAAAATCTTGTCTGCATCCACAACAATCTTGCTTAAATCTTTATAGGAATTTCATTACATCTCTATATCATCTTGGGAAAAACTGATAACTTGACGGTATGTTTTGAGTCTTCAAATCCATGTATACAATAGGCCTTGCCATTTATTTGCATCTTGTTGATTTCATCCATCAGAATTTTAGTTTTCAACATACAGATCCTGTAAATTTTTTTAGATTTATGTCTAAGAAAGACATAATATTAACATAAATAGGATCATTTTTAAATTTTTAGTATCTATAAGTTCACTCTAGTATACAGAATACAATGAACATTTGTACATTTCTTTTTTTTGTATCTTGACACCTTGGTATACTCATTAGTATTATTAGCTTATTTTACCTGGACCTAGGATATTCATGACAGACAACCATGTTATTTGAAACTGGAACAGTTATATTTCTTCCTTCCCAATTTATGTGCCCCAATCTATATCTCCTCTCTTTTCCTTACTGTACTGTAAGGACTTCCAGCACCATGTTCGATAAAGAGTAATGAAAGCAGATATCTTTACTTTGCTCCTTATTTCAGAAGGGAGACATTCAGTTGTTCGCCCTTAGGTACAAAGTAAGCTGTAAGTTTTGGCATGTGCTCTTTATTCAGTTGAGAAAGTTTTGTTATTGTTTCAAAATATGCATGGATTTTGCATTTTATCAAATGCTTTTTCTACATCAGTCGATATGTTCATGTAATTTTTCTTCTTTATACAACTATGAAATAAACTCATTTGGTTATTTATTCTCTTTATCTATTACTGAAGCCTACTTAATATTTTGTTAAGAAAATTTGTATCTATATTTGTGCAGGATATAAGTACAGAGTTTTCTTTCCTGTACTCACTTTGTTTTGTAAGGGTGCTGCTGGCTTCATAAAATGAATTGGAAAATGTTCCTTCCACTTCTACTTTCTGTAAGACATTGTGTAGAAGTGATGCTAATTCTTCTATAAATATTTGGGAGAATACCAGTGAAACCATCTGAGCCTGGTGATTTTAGGAGTGAGCTTTTAAATTACAAATTCAATTTCCCTCAAAG
Source organism: Sciurus carolinensis (assembly GCF_902686445.1). NCBI lineage: Eukaryota > Metazoa > Chordata > Mammalia > Rodentia > Sciuridae > Sciurus > Sciurus carolinensis. Next base: position 24,098,327 of record NC_062225.1, read on the forward strand.
TCACAGAGCTATTCAAATTATCAACTGCATATTGGGTGAACTTTCACAAGGTTTTCCAAAGAATTGATCAGTGTTTTAGAGAATGTCCAATTTTATGTGTGTATAGTTGTTCATAACACTCTCTTATTATCCCTTTTGGTATCTGTAAAGTCTCTACTGATATCCCCTGTTTTATTCCCAACACTGGTAATTGGTCTGTTTTCTTTTCTCACCCCACCCTTTTTCTTTTTCTTTTTTTTTTTGGGGGGGGGGGCAACCAGGGTTTGAACCCAGGGGTGCTTTACCACTGAGCCACATCCCCAGCCCTTTTTAATATTTTATTTACAGACAGGATCTCACTGAGTTGCTTAGGGCCTCACTAAATTGCTGAAACTGGCTTTGAACTCGAGACCCTCCTGCCTCAGCCTCCTGGCACAACTACAGGTGTGAGCCAACACACCCAGCAATGTGGTTTTCTTACAGAGAGCATATGGTTGGGTCACCTTTTCTTTTCTTTTCCTTATTTTGTTTGTTTATTGTTGTTGTTGTTGATGTTATCATCATTTTTCATTTTTTGAGACAGGATGTTGCTATGTTGCTCCAGGCTGGCCTTCAAAGCATGATCATGATTATCCTCCTGGGTAACTGGGATTATAGGCACACAACACTATACCCGGCTGAGTTACATTTCTTAATCTACTCCATCAATATATGACTTTTCATTGATATATTTAGATAATATTCACTCAATGCAATCATTATATGTTCAGGCTTACATCTATCATTTTATTTTTGTTTTAAGTTTATCATCCTTATTTTTAATGTTTCCTTTCTTCTACCGCTTTTATGAGTTATCTGAATATTATTTAGAATTCCATTTTTATTTATTTGTACTATTTTAAAATATATTTCTTTGTATAACACTTTTCATGGTTCCTGTAGTTATTATATATACATAACATAACACAGGATACTGGTTTTGCCATTTTATCAATTTCAGGTAAGTGTATAAATCCAACTTCCCTGTAAGTCTTTATAGTCCTCCATTTATAATAAAATTATCTTAAATATTTTTTCTACATATTGTTCAAACCAAATCAGAAAGTACAGGCGAATCAAAATGTCATTTATAGAACACTCTAACATCTGCAGAATATGCATTCTTTTTAAGTACACAGTGAACATTTACCAAAATACACCATATGCTAGAACATAAAGAAAATCTCCCCACATTTCAAAATGTTGAAATCTGCAGGATATTTTATTTGACTTCAATGGAAATCTATAAATCAATAACAAAAAGATAACTAGAATATCCCGGTCCTAAGTATTTTATCAAGAGAAAAGAGTATCTAGGTCCTGTAAAAAGATTTGTACAAGAATGTCAGAGCAGCTTGATTTATTATAAACTCTAAACTAGAAACAACCCAATGCCAACCAATAATCAAAACGGAATACTACTCCACAATAAAAAGGAACAAACTACCTATACATGCAACAACATGCATGAATCTCAGAACATGCATCTAGACAAAAATATTTATCTTAATAAACAAAACGTAAGAATTTTATGCATACACAAAAAGGAAATGACAGGTCTCTAAACACTAGAAAAATGTCTGCATTAATAGTGATTTTTTTAAAGGCAAGTGAAATTCACAATGTGGCATATTTTTCTACCAAATTAGCAAAAGAAAACAAGACAACATTTGGTATTGCTGAGAATAAGGTGAAAGTGCACACTCAAATTCTTTTACTAAGGAATGCAAATAGTTATGACAGTTCTGAGGGGTTAAACATAAGAAAGCTTAAAATGTGTGTGTCTTTTAATTCATTTTAAATCAGATCAGCAAGTAAAAAGGGCATTTAAAATATTTACAGCTGAAAGAATTTGGATTCAAATTCTAATATTGTGGGTTAGAACCCTGGCTTACCCCCTAGCTATGTGATTTTAAGCAATTTATTTAATCTCTCTGAATGTTTCAATTGCATCACCTACAGAGTGGGGACAATAACATATGCTTGTTAGGGTTTTGTAAACATTAAATGAGACAATGTATGCAAATAACATTATATGGTACCTAGCATGTAGTAAGTACTTAATAAATGGTAGCATCATCATTGTCATCAGTTTCAATGATTAGTATCTGTCCCTTCCCTCCTGATGCAAGAACACTGCATGATTAAGTAAATCCATACAATGGGAAAAAAACAATAATGTTGGATCTATATTTGGTGACATGAAAAGATATTTGTGTTATGTTATATATTAAAGGACGAAAGCAAAATATAAAGAAATGCATGTAATATAATTGTTTGTAAAAATATATCAAATGTGTCCAAAGACATCTGCAAGGAAGCAGACCAAAATTGTGGTGAAATTGTGAGAAATTTGGTTTCTTCAAATTTTTTCATTTTATTTTAAAACAATGAATGACATTTAGAAAATATATTAAGGTATATTTTTAGCTACCTTTTCCTAAAGAAACACAAAGTAACACAAGCATCTATATCAAAGGTATCACAATGTCCACTGATTAATATTTCTCATTCAGGACAGAAAGAGCCTATAGCAAACATATGATGAACATTTGCAGAGAAACTGCTAGGTGCCAAGATAAAAAGAACACAGGAAGAAGAGAAAGGGGGGACAAAAAGTGCTTTCCTGGAAGCTGGGATAGGTGGGAATAAAAGTGGTTCCTAGGCTATGCCTAGAGTTAACAGCATTGGAGTTAATGGTGCTGGCATATGGAAAGGAACTCTCTGTCCTGGTAGGAATAGGATGACTATAAAACCATACATTGTTAACGCTGAGACCATCTACAGCTGTGACTGCAAGTCTGGTAGCTGGCTATCTGACCATCCTCCTGGAAAATACCAATTATGCAACCTAGGATCACTATACAGGATGACTTCAAGCATCAGAAGACATCCTGCACAGTGGAAACTTTCAACAAAAGGTCTTTTGAAATAGCCAACTATCTGAAGGTCTCCCTCAAATGAGTAAAAAAGTTATGCCTGGAAAGAGGGGAAATTTTTGCTCTTTTTTGAATGGGAGGGCCCAAATGAAGTCTGATCTTGGAACAAACTGCACAATGAATTGGCATTATGAAAGGCTATTTGGCAACTCAAAGAAGGATGATCTACCCTAAAACTAGTCCAGAATGAGTCTGGCTCTGCCTAACTTTGGGCTGGCAGTGATCCTTTTAAAACAGCAGTATTAGCACCTGCCCCTCCCCTCCTGATTTTCCCAAGCCAGGTCTACAGTGAACCGCAGAAAGCAAAGGGTAATTTCTAATTAAAAATAACCCTGACAGGCCCAAAGAGACCTTGTATGACGACACTAACACATTATTAGAGTTCCTCATAAGGCAACACTCCCAATCTTTGGAGTAAACTATTAGGCATTTTTTGCCCATCATCCCTCTCTACCCATTTTTTCTAAGCCAAAACCAATGTGGCTTATTGAACTGCCTTTCTTCAGGTCCTTATATCTGATTTTCTAAGACTTAACCAATATTAGAAGATAGGACATGACTATTATTTTCAATGCACTTTTCCCAGAAACTGCCAAGAGCATTAACTAAAGTTTTTTAAAATAGCTTTTTCTTCAACTTCAAAGACCAGGATTAGTCAGGTATAGTGACACAAGTCTGTATTCCCAGCAACGTGAGAGGCTAAGGCAGGAAGATTGCAAGTTCAAATTGTCTCAGCAATTTAGCAAGATCCTGTCTCAAAATAAAATTTAAAAAAAGGGCTGGGGATATAAGTCAGTGGTTGAGAGCCCTGGTTTCAATCCCCAGAGTGAATGAAGAAATGAATGAATATCATCATTTACAATTGCTTAGTATACGTTGCATATTGCATTCAGTTACATGTAAATACCACTTTTATCAATCCATCCCCCCAGTGATGAATACCTTGATTGCTACCCTAAACAATGCCAAAAGAAAGACCTTTACTAAATGTATCTTGTAGAAATTCAGAAGAGCTTCGTTGGGACATGGGCCATCATAATGAAGCCTTTTGTTTTGAAAGTACATCAACATCTAATGTAACATAGCGACTTTGGGGAAAAAGGTCTATGAAATTAGTGCGATCTTCCTATTGAGATTTTTATTTGGATTCAGTGATTTTACAAATTAAATTCATAAGAAAATTATGATTTCATGATGTTCAGACAACCTATATATTAAGTTATCTCTCTCTCTCATTTATTCAGCACTGTCTTTATGTCCTGTAACAGAATTTTGACATTTTCATTGTAAAGATCTTGCCCATTTTTAGACTACTTTCTGTATAAATGAGTAAAAGATTTATGTATTTTCAAACCGCACTTTCTGATGGATGTAACTGATTTAGAGAAATGCTATTTATTTTGAACATATTTTTATTCACCCATTTTCTTTGCTTTTTTATTTTTTATGTTTCTCAGCCTGATACTCTGAGTGAAAATGGGCATCTTTTTCCTAGCATTTGTCTCCATCTTCTTCCTGACTTTTCTGGGTGTCATTCTAAAGTTTAGTCATTTAATATAATTATTCTGTGGATTTTTCATAGATGCCTATAACAAAATAAGAAATTTCATACATATTAGTAGTCATCTCATATTTTATCCATATCAATTTTTTCTGAATGTGAAAATGTATCTCATATTCCTTTAAATATTCAAAGACTGGGGGCTGGGGAGATAGCTCAGTCGGTAGAGTGCTTGCCTTGTAAGCACGAGGTCCTGGGTTCGATCCTCAGCACCCAAAAAAAAAAAAAAAATTCAAAGACTGGTCTTTTTCCCCAATTAGACTATTGCAAAAACATGTGAGAGCTACTAGCAGAAAAGCAATATTTCCCACTCTAGCTTATGGTCATGGAGCTGGCCTTTGTCCACATGCATATGCTTCTTCTGAGCTAAAAGTAAGGTTTCTACCTACTGCTGAAGTGTCTCTATTGCAATAGTCTGGTTGTTTCTCCCCTCTCTTAACTTTGCCAACACCTAATTCCTCTTTAGGACTGTTCTCTACTGAGAATTCAAGCCAACGAAGCCCTACAGACCTGAAAGGTATCTACACTAGCCAAGACTTCGTTTAAAAAACATTCCCAAGTTCATATGTGCCACCAATGTCACATATGACCTACCTAAAAAAAAAAAAAAAAAAAACAGACTAACTCCAAACCAGGTGATAATGATAACAAAACACATTAAGATTATTCCAATTGTTCTCAGGGGTTCAACGGTAGTACATGTAAAATGTAATGTATACAATGAAAGTTTGGTTTAAAAGTTCTAGAACATGAAGCCACCTGCAGGTCACTGCAACACTTGTATCTTGGCAGCCTTCTCAGGGAATGAAAGAACAACATTCCCAAAAGGCAGCCAAACAGCCACCAAAAAAAATTTTCCCAGTCCATGTTCCTCAGAGCAGGAAGTACTACAAATTTCAGATTCAGAAGATAATCTTTATGAATAAGTATTAAATACATACCACATCATTTTGAATTTATATATAGTTTCACATATGACTAGATGTTCAAGATTAAGAATCAGTTCTTATTTCTTTCATAGTTCATAATTACATCATACAACTACCATGATCTCATTTCTCTACAGGTATGAAAGTTTAAAACAAAAAATAAACCCATTCGGTCACAGTGGCACATGCCTGTAATCCCAGTAGCTCCAGAGGCTGAGGCAGGAGTATCACAAGTTCAAAGTAAGCCTCAGCACTCAGCAACACCCTGTGTCTAAATAAAATATTAAAAAGGGGCTGCAGATGTGGCTCCATGGTTAAGCACCACTGGTCCAATTGTGATACCAAAAAATAAATTAAAATTTTAAAAAATAAATCCAAAGGAGCTTTTCTTTATAGGTTTAGTAGCATATAAAATGTCAAGAAAAATTGAGAGGAATACCTCATCAAGATTCCTGAGTAATATTCATTTTGTTATTGGTGAATCTGGTCATCAAGGAATAGTCACCAAGGTTCTGAATTTATTCAGAAATGGTATACCAAGATGATAAGAATTGTTAGTAATTTTGAGATGTACTGAACATAATCAAACTTGAAAGAAAAATTCAAGAGGACTCAGTAATCATGGCTGCTACTCTTTTATGAAAATGTTAAACATATTAACACTAGAAATAACCAGGAAATTCCTTCACCATCAGAGGGGGAAAGAATACTCAAGATTTGGGGCTGGGGTCATGGCTCAGTGGTAGAGCTACTGACTCGCACACGCAACGCACTGGGTTTGATCCTCAGCACCACATTAAAAATAAATAAATAAAATAAAGGTATTGTGTCCATCAACAACTAAAAAAAAAAGAATACTCAAGATTTATAAATACTAATTCATGTATGACAAACAGCAATGTTCAACAGAAATAAAATATAACCTTCACAAATACGAGCAATATTTGCAACTATGAGCACACATGCAATTTTTAAGTTTTCTAGCAAGCGCAGTAAAAAAAGTTACACACAGATGATATTAAATAATACATTTTACTTGACCTAATAATATAGCAAAAAAACATTATTTCAATATGCAATCAACATAAAAATTATTGAAATTGCTTTTTTGGTAAGGAGTTTTTGAAATCCTATGTATATCTTACAGCATATCTTAATTCAGACTATCTGTTTCAAATGATCAAAAGCCACATGTGGCTATTGGCTACCATGTTGGACAGCAGAAGTCTAAACTATCAGAATATAAATTCTGCCTAAAGTCTTGAGGAGGGACCACATGTTCTGCATACCCTAAGTGTGAAATAAGTACTCGATAGACGAATGAGTGAAAAGAACAAATTAATAAAAAATCCTGAAACAACAAAAATAGTACAACGTAAGTATATAAATGAAAAAATCCATCATCAAACAAAAAGATCAATGTGGAGTTCTCTACATCAAGCATCTCTGGCCTGCTATGTTATTACCACAGTTTGTAAGACATAGGAAGAGAACTTTAAGAATGAGCCTCTTGATGTGGTCAAAGGTCTCGGATCAAGGCCAGAAGAACTTGTGAAATGTAACAATGCCTCATTAACCTTATGTCCCATTTTTCTATCAATGGGATAAACTCAAGTATCTAATTCACTAGAACATACCACTATCCAAAGAACTGAAGCACAAAGGCTGCCCCCAAAGCCCAGAGTGGTGCAGGACCTCCAGCTGACAAAACAGCCTGACCAGAACTTGATTTGCCAGTAGAGCAAAAAAAGTGAGAAGGAGGGGGAAAAAAAAAAAGGAGGGGGGAGGGGAACATCTAACATACTTCTGCCCTGTTATTTCTACTCCCCACGATGACAAGACCTTTGTGAGCAGGCAAGGGAGTTGAGAAGAGAGAACTCAATCTCTGCAGTCCAGGCTGCTTCACATTTTTCAGAAATTACTGCATGTTCAAACAATGGGATATTTGTCAAAGTACAACTTGATCACCAGAATTCATCTGTTTTTCATAACCACATTTGACCTAAACTGTGCTGACTAAACAAGGTACCCTGTGTTTCACAGTCTGGAAAATGTGGCTCCCAACATCATTTTTAGACTGCACTAAAACCTCTGGCCCCTAGACTACAGCCTCTTGGTAACTAAGTGCATTCAGATTAGGCCAAGGATGATTCTGCTAGCTTCCCTTGTGTTACATCAATCACAGATTTTTGTTTTCAACTAATAAACTGGTTAAATCTCTCTCCCTCCCTCCCTCTTTCTCTCTCATAGGAATCTATCAATAGAGTCTCAAGGAGCTACATATTTTAAAATATTTTTCCTTCTGTATGGCTATGTACATACACAAAGAATTGCATGTATAAATATATATATATATACCCTTTTAACCTTTTATTTGGAAATCATTTCAACTTACATAAAAATTATAATAGTGCCAAAAAACCCATGTACCCTTCACCTAGATTAGCATACTGTTAATATTTTGCCCTGTTTTATCATTTTCTTTGTATAAATCAGTTCCTTTTTACAGTTGTTTTTCAGTATCCACAAAGGATTGATTCCAGGACCACCTGTGAATACCAAACTCCAGGGATATTCAAGTTCCTCATATAAACTGACATAGTATTTGTATATGACCTCTGGATATTCTCCCATATACTTTATATTATTACTAGATCACTTATAATACCTAATATGATGTTAAGTACTTGTTATAATGTATCATTTAGGGAATAATACAAGGAAAAGAAGTCTGTACATGTTCAGTACAGATACAATTTCTATTTGGTGGGAGTGGGGGGGTGGTCTTGGGGACTGAACCCAGGGACACTCTACCACTGAGCTATATCCTGAGCCCTTTTTACTTTTTGAGACAGACTCTAAGTTGCCCAGGATAGCCCTTGAACATGAGAGATCCTCCTGCCCCAACTTCCCAAGTAGCCCTGTGTCACCACACCCAGGTATGTATGTATATACACATACAACAGTGGAGATATATACATATATACATGCATACATAAAATGGATATACATAAATATGGGTATACATATATATACATTGTTGATTCAATTCATAGATATGAACCCACAGATAGAAGACCAACTCTACATATATTTAAAAGTATGTTATACACATCAGATCTTCTTGTTCCTAAATACTTCATTGTGCATTTCCTAAGAAAAAGAGTATCTTGTATAACCACATGAGAATTGGCCAATTTCAGAAAATTTAACATTTCTTAAGTTAATGTCCATGTTTCAATCTTATCAATGCACCCAAAAATTGTCCTTTGTAGCATATTTTTCCTGGAGTAGAGGCTTCAATCTAGAACAGAGGTCAGCAAACCATGGCCCATGGGTCAGATCTTTCCCATCGCCTATGGTATAAACAGTTTTATTGAAATACAGTCATACTTATTTGCATCTTGTGTCTGAGTGCTCTTGAATTATAACACTAAAACTGAGTGGTGGTGACAGAGACACAATGGTCTGAAGTCTAAAATATTTACTATCAGAATCTTTACCAAAAAGGTTTGTGAACTGCTGGTCTAGGATAAGTCATTGCATTTAATTGTCATGTCTCTTTAGCTTCCTAAGTAGTTCCTTGGCTTTTATTTTTCAGGACTGATATGTTTGAAGAACGCACTTTTTTCTTATTTAATGTCAAGTTCCCAACTGGGGATTTCTATGATATTCCCTCATAAATTATATTCAAGTGATGCCCTCCAGATGGAATACTCTATCCCTTTCAGAGCATTTCATTCAGACGCACAGTGTTTACCTAATCCTCAATTTGTGATGTTAATTTTGATTCCAGTGAGAACAGTGTCTAATTACAATTTTTTAAGACTTTGTGAGGTGGTGTGGGGGGGGGGGGAATTCCTGTGTTGGTCAGGATAGAGGATGGCCTCCGTTTCATGATCCTCATGCCTCAATCTCCAAAGTAGCTGGGATTAGGAGCATGTGCCACCATGCCCAATTCAAAACTTTATTTTTTTAGAGTAGTTTTAGATTCATAGCAAATTTCAGAAGGCACAAAGATTTTCCAAAAGCCCCTTATCCCTCCCAACACAGTACTTCCCCCCATCAATATCCCACACCTATTACTATTTTTTCTTTTTATTAATAAGCAATCTTTAAGAGACACTTAAAGTCCACACAAATATCCTAGTCCTTATTAAATAGGCCTCTCTAGATTTAATATCTATTAATCCATCCTGCCTGAATTTTCTTTATTGTAATGACTACAAAATGAATAGTATGGTTTGACCTGAAAACAATTAGCAGGTTATAATTTCATAATTCTAGCAAAAGGCACAAGATCTCCACATCGGAGACAAAGGGCTTTATTAATCATATCAATAGCAGTAGCTAGAACACCTGAGCCAATTCCAAGTTCCCGTTTCCACAGGGCAATATGAAAAGTTCAGGTGATAACGTGTACAAACAATGAGCTGCAATGAAGGTGAGGAACCCTGGACATAGGGAACCCGAATTTCTTTGTTCCATAGAAAAATTATATTTCTCATGGCTAGAAGCACATCTGCTTCTTCTTTGGTAGGAGACTTTATCCCACTTTCCAAAACTGCTGGCTACATGAACACCCACGAAAACATGGTCTGCAACAAACACAGTAGTAGGAAGACCCTCACATTCATGCAAAGAAGGAAAGTGATCTTATTCTCTAGGGAAGTAAAACCCAGGCCTTTTCCATGCAAAGACTGTGGGCAGTAGGCCTCCACAGGATATTTGTGGACAACCAGAGTAAAAATATTTGGCAAACATCATCACATAAAAACTGAGAGTATAGAATTGTTAAAGAATGTACCAAAGGCGACTCTTAAAGGGAAAAGACTTTTAAAAAGGTAGCCTAAAAAGAAGGAAATGGGAGGGAGGGAGAGTATGAAAAATGATGGACTGAGACAGACATCATTACCCTATGTACATGTATGATTACACGAATGGTATGAATCTTCATCATGTACAACCACAGAAACGAAATGATGTATCCCATTTGTGTACAATGAATCAAAATGCAGTCTGTAAAAAATTTTAAATTGAATAAATAACTAAAAAAAAAAAAGAAAAAGAAATATCCCTATTTCCAACAACTGTTGACAGGAAGTCAGACCCAGTCTGACCAGTAGCAGTGGAATAAAAATCATGTCTGATTAAGTTTATGAAGTTCATAATTTATTCATTTGCTGAATAGATTAGGTAGAACTTATAAAGTGCTTAGCCTCAGTCTTCACGCATAGTACAAAAAATTTTGCTGCTTTGATGATGATGATGATAATGACTGATGAAGAGAAGTACAGGGAAAAAATATCTAGTTTTTTAGTTGTACTTTCACTATTTACCATGTATCTGATTTTAGGTCAGTGATTTAACTGCCGTAGTCCTCCTCTGTAAAAAGAGACAGCTAAAAGAAGGGCATACCAAAAAAACACAAAAAAACAAAAAAAAAAAAAACACTCTCCCCCTAATATTTGTTGGGTTGTTGATCTCTAGGTTAAAAAAAAATTTTTTTTTTGGGTGCTGGGGATCGAACCCAGGGCCTTGTGCTTACAAGGCAAGCACTCTGCCGACTGAGCTATCTCCCCAGCACCCTCTAGGTTAAAATTTTGATAAACATACATGAAATGGGGATGAGTTGGGGGAGACACTGCATAAGTTTTCCTGCATTATTTCTTATGCCTGTGTATCTACTTCTATGTACACACTAGTCCAGCATCTGGTTCCTTCCTTACTGCAATCTTTACAGGTCCTTCCTTACTGCAATCTTTACAGGTCCTGTTAATAATAGATATCTGGTGACTGGGAATGAGGAGACTGTGTGCAGGTTGGGAGAAGTGTTTCTTTACCTCTAGATTGTTGTTAGGAGTCTGAAAAGGTAGAAAAATCATCACAGTCCCAAACAACTTTTCAGACTTCTACAATTTGAAATAAATTCATTCTATCCACAGACTAAAAAAAAAAAAAAAATACTTTCATAAAAAAATAATTTAAAAAAATACTTTCATTACACCTGCTATTACCAACCATAAATAAACATGAGTTTCAGTTATAGCCTTTGCTTCTGGTAAAAATCATTTTGGCATATGCCACACACATAACTATCTGAATGACCAAATTCACCCACAAAACTAAAGAAAACTCCTTTTCTCTCCCGTATGATCATTTGCTGTCTAAATCACCAGGTCTTGGCTAAGATTACTTACCCCCCTGCCACATGACATTCAAGACTATTGGGACAATGTACTAAACTAGCTATCCATGAAGAAAGCATCTTAGATGGGCCAGATTAAAACTGATAATTTTTAAGTTTTAAAGTAAATAAGCAGATTTGGCAATTATCCAAAATAGGATGCAGGAAGAAAAATGTGGAAGGGCTGGGGAGATGGCTCAGCTGGTAGAGTGCTTGACTTGTAAGCACAAGGCCCTGAGTTTGATCCCCAGTACCGCAAAAAAAAAAAAAAAAAAAAAAGAAAAGAAAAGAAAAAAGAAAAATGTGGAAGAAAATGTGTCAGAGATCTGACCAAATATCTAAGATGAGTGTGAGAACTATACAAGCCAAATCCAGATATCTGGTAATGGGAGAAAACTGACATAATTTGGAAGACTTGTCAAAAGGAAAAAAGAAAGTGAGAACAATATTTCTGAGCAATAGCATGAGTACAGAATCCACAGGATATATCTGTGAGCAGGCAGGAGGAAGAGAGAAACAGAAAAGAGGTAAAGTTACACCAAGGACACAATATAGAAGACTATTCAGACCATGTTAAGAAATTTACTTTACTCTGACAACAGTGAAAACTATACATTTTAAGCATACTCTTGATAAGATTAAAATTGTATTTACTGCTGAGTGTTACAGAAAGAATGAATTGTTTCTTGTTTACTTTGTCAACAGGAGTCATCATATTATTGTGATGTGTAAAGCTGTTTCAGTGAGATTATTGTTTAAAAAATAAGTAAGTGCACTTGAGAACTTTGATTATCTCAAAGTTAGCATTTGGAAAACAAATGCATGCACGTCTAGAAAAGTGTGTGAAAACAATTCTTTCTTTTCTTTCTTCCTTTCTTTCTTTTTTTTTTTTTTTTCCTTTATTCCCCCCTCTTGCTTCATTCAAGGCTAAATGATATGTATGCCCACGGGTAATAAGGTCACCAGGTTAAAAGAGCAATATGACAATTATAAGAAGTTAGATTACAGCTACTATAAACCAGGGCCCATTAGCCTATACTGCAGGAAAGTTATCACTATAAATGGCTTTTCCTGTGTCCTTATCAATGCAGTGCACAAAGTATCTCACCCTTAGCCTTCTCTCTATGATCTATGTAGTGTTTGCCTATCTAACCCCACCAGGCACTGGTGGGTCAGAGAATTGAGGAGACAGTGAGATACAGCAGGAGAGTGATGAGACAACCTGTTAAGTGTCAGAAATCAACCAGGAGTTACCAGATATGTCAGGGCAAACTTTCCACATTAAAAAAAAAAAAATATATATATATATATATATATATATATATATATATATATATCTCAAGATCACCCCTGGAAGCAAACCAGAAAGCTTCTGGCTCTTCTAAAGTTTAGTTGCACCTCAAGGTGCAATTCGTATTTGTCTTAAGATACTATGGGAAAGCAGATGAATATTTTGAAAGGGGAAAATGAAGTCCATTTAAAATCGAAATACAACAATTGTAAAAAGGATAAAGAAGAATAGCATATAAATACCAACTTCAGAAATATTAAAGTCACCTAAAGTTCTTAAAAATAAATATCAAACCAAAGCTCTTCCAAAAGATTTGCAAATGGTTCCTACTCATTTCAAATTTCTATTCTCAAAGTCTTTTCCATTAAAAGTTCAATATTCTTTTTTATTTCCCAAAGAAATTTTATGTTTTTCAAATAAACATGATGGATTTTTTTGAAAAAATTCTTCTTCAGGTCTCATAAAACAGCTTCTCTTTTGATCCATTAAATTATAAACTTTGGGAAGAGAAAGTATCCTTTGTATTTTTCAGTATGTTAGGACATGCTGGCTTTAGAAAAGTTTAACTTTTTTTTGGTAGATCTTCTCAGAATATACTTGAATATACTAATGTGTGCTGCAAAATGCTCAAGTAGTACAGTACATGATGTTTCAATGACATTTGAAACAGGGGACCACTTTTTATTTCTATATCAATTGATGAGATTAGTATTCCCTACAAATAAATCTTCAGAAACAACTTTAAGGAGATCTCAATCATTAAACTATATGCCTCTAGCAATGCTGGAGTTCTATAATTACAATTTACAATTTCTCATCACTGGAAAAATAAAGTCTTTTCCCTTCTGTGTAGCATCATCTCTGGAAATATCAAATAAGAAAACCATTTATTCACAAACTCTTAGCACCTAGAATTTTACATGTAGGCATTTCTAATTTGCTTTAATTTCTACCATAGTAATAGTAAATGATCTTGCTTGTGTTTGACCAAACCAATATTTATATGTTCACCAAAGTGTTTTTACGAAAAACTGAAAGTTCAAATAATGTATTTGTACTAGTTATGCACAATAAATACAAATCAATATTTTCAACATATAAATAGAATCAGGAGAGTTCTTTTAAAATGTAATATTATAGAAATACTATGAAATTTAATGAAAACTTAAAAAATCAGTTACAGCTCTATTTGTTTATTAGCATTTCAGATCGAGGGTTGATGAGGAGCATTGGCAAAAACAATGTGAAGCTGACGTATCTTTTTTCATTTGCCAATCAACTGTCTTAATACCAAGATATAGCAGAAATGTTTAATTTTATAGTGTCTCATTAAAAAAAATCCATTTACTTTCAAAAATACAGCCAAATCCTTCAGATCTGCTTTAAGTCTATGTTTAAATTCTTGCAGCCAAATTTTCTTGGTTATTCAAGTAGCAACAATGCCTTCTGAAAAAAAATGCAAAAATAAAATCTTCACTCTGATACCAACAAAGGCACTATTTCACTGTGTGATTCAGAGTGAGAGACCAGTCTCTACCTAACAAAGTGTTTTTCCCCTATCTACCACATGTCACTTATTTAATGTAGTCAAATCTGCAAAGCACTATGATACTGAATAGCTGTTATAAGAAATCCAAGCGGATGATATTACAAATATATATATAAACAACAACCCTTCAACTACCACCACTTAAAAAAATCATAAAGTAACGTTGAAAATGCTGAAACAAATCTTTTCTTTTGTGGTGCTGGGGATTAAACCCAGGGCCCTGTGTGTGTGAGGCAAACACTCTACCAACTAAGCAACAACCCCAGACCCAAATCTTTTTTTTTTTAATTAAAAACTGTAGTAGTGTCTTGGACTCTTCATTTATTTATTTCCCAGTGCTTTAATATAACAGACAATTGCTATCAAAGCGCTTTAAGAAATTTCTCTAAGAAATTCCCTTAAAACCTTATTAAAAAAAGTCATTTACTCTTCAGATCTTTTCCTTACTATTATCTGTAACTACCATGACCATGACTTTTGTAGACCACAGCAGACCATACCAGCAGAAATTCTCAGATAGAAAGTGAGAGAAACACGTTCCAGAAACACGTTCCCTCTGCTGGTACAACAACCATGAAGTACTGTGAAGAGATTGTGGGTAAATTCTAGCTCTGCTGCTGAGTCACTTCTCTTAGAGTCAAGTTCCTAAAAAGAGGTATTCTCAAAGGCAAATAAAAGTAAAATATTCTGAAACTTAACACAATTAGTTTTGTCAGGAAGATCAATTACTAATCAAGAGTTCTCATAATTACTTCTAAAGCTCTGCTCTGATCCTTCTAAGTAAAAGAATTCAGGAAACAAAACAATTAGTTTAGCTATGCAGGCTAACTTATTCCTAACAGAAAAAAACAGGTTATCACTTTACCTGCCCTACATAATGGCTGCCCAGTTAACAAAAATTTATGACAAAACTAAAGTTACTCTGAAACACAATTTTACATTTAGATTTTGGCAAGGTTTCCAAATCTAAGAAAAAGAGGTGGTAGGGAATTGTTAGGAGGCTTTGAACAAGAGGTATTCAAATGCAATTGGGACCAACTATTCTGAGGTGTGGGACCATAGTCAGTAGATAACTGAAACCTGACTGCTTATTCTTCCTCTTAGATGAGGGAGGGATTCTTTCCAAGTCTATAGTCTATATGTAAGATTCAGGGAGTTGAGGACATTTGTGAAATTCTAAGCAAAACATTACCTGTACTTAAGTACATTTTGTCTGGATAAAGGTTTCCCAATTTCATCACTCTCAGAAGCCCTTTGCCCAAGAAAGGTTAAGGGAAACAAGGCACATCATAGACTGTTGGTAATAATGAATTCACTGCACAACATTCTGCATTCCCTTATATCTTAGGCTCTCTTACTGTCTCCTTTTAGAGACTGGAGGAGTTTTAGATAAAACTGAGGTTCTTATGAGTCATGTAATAGTAGGGGGTTGCTGCTTCCCCAAAAAGAAAAAAGAGAAGAAAGAAAGAAAAGAAATCCTATGCTATGCCTGAAACAAGAGATCAGAAATGTTTGAACTTTTGCTGATAGGACAACACACATGCAGAAAAGTACATAAATCAAAGGTATATTTTTTATCTATATTTTTAAGTCTGGGAATCCAAATTGTTAACGAGCAGATTATGTAAGATTGCTGGTGACCAAGATACCAAAAGAAAAAAAGATCACAAATGAGATCCATATACGAGGAGAATGGTTATATTTATAGGTTTACTCCTCTGGTCCCTCTTAATGACATCCAACCTGTTTGTTAAGGGGTGTACATGGAAGAGTGGGGAAGCAGTGAACTTGGAGAAGATTCAGAAAGATGTTTCAAAGAATTAAGGAGCTTCAACACCAGCAAATTTTTGGCCAAACTGAGCTGGGTTTGAGGCTTAGAAACACTAAACATGGCAGGTAACACTGGGTCAATAGAGGTTTTAAAAATCTACAAGACAGACTGGTTTCTACCTTTATTAGACATCTATCTTTTTATCTAACTCTATACTGTATATAAGAACCTCTGATCATTATTATTATTGATTATTTCCTTAAAAGTAAAATTTTTAGTTTATATTTATATTGTTTTTCCCATTTAAAACAGTATTTTTCTTTAATGACTAAATAATATTTTTATATTCTGCTACTGACCTGCCCATCTCTAAACTGTGTGTGAAGATTTAAACCAGATAAATTGTTCAAAACAATTCCATAAAATACACCTACCTTTGCCCTGCACACTTCCATTGCATTATTATATCAAGGTCCAAGTTGCCATTAACCAGTATCTGACCCTTGTTCACTTTCTTCCCTCCCCCACAACCACCAAAGTTTGCCCTTCCTGCCAAAGTTCAGCACTTCCTAGAAAAGTCTCACTGCCTGTTTGATATTGTACTTCACTTTAGTCACCAAAGGAAGAATTTACAGGTGCTTGGCCCCATCTATAAGACCATGACCGAAATCTGACCTCCTGTTACAATACGTGAACTCCTGCCCTACTGATAAGACTGGCAGATATAAGTAGGATTTTTCAAATAATCCTTTGGGAATTTATAAGCAGCACAGCCATAAAAGGGGGGGGTGAATGGAAGGTCGGTTTCACTAAAAATAATAAATATTGCGATGTTTATTCAAAGTGTGCCTTGTTATCCTCCAGGCCAAAAGTTCAGATAAACACTATTGTAAATGGCAAAATATTAGAACTTTTTGTTACTTATGTTATGATCCTTCCGTTGGACACCAATAGAACTGTTTTCCCTCATGTAAGTCCCTGCCCTGATATTGTATAAGGCTGCCTGAGACGAGAAGACTGAATTCGTCTACAGGTCAAAAGGAGAGTGGTTATCTTTCAAAATCAAAAACAAACATTTATTGAGTATTATATACCACTAAGTGCTAAGGGCTGGGGGCTTGAAAAAATAAAATGAATAAATATTATACCTGCCCTAAAAGAGCTTACAATCTACTGAAGAAAAAGAGCACACTGAGAAGATGATATCATACAGTTAGCACCGATACAAATAGGTACTGGGTCCTAGTATAAGTGTGAAGGAGGAGGTCCACTGAATTCAACTAGGAACATCAGGAAAATTTGCTGGAGGACACTAGGATAAAATAAATAAGAATCAGTAAAATACAAAGAAATGGGAATATTAATTCAGGCAGAAGGACTAGCATGGGGAAAGGATGAGAGGCCTAAAACAGCATGGTATATTGAAAGAATCAGAAATATTCCAGCATATGAAAGCAAGGTGGTAAGCCTGAGGAAACATGGAAGGCCATCTATACACCATATTTTCTTCCATAATTCTATATTTTACTCTACAGAAGACCAATTCTAGAGAATTTTAAGCACATATGTTAGATTCGTATGTTAGATTACTAGGACTATGGGGAGAACTGAGTTAAGGGTTTAAGATTGAGGGTGGGAAGATAAGTTAAGGAGACTTTTATTAATTTCAATGAAAATCTGAATGAGGGCTATATTTTGGGGATAGGAATGATGAGAGGAAATTAAACTAGATTCAGGAGGTCACATTTGCAAACTTTGTAGATCTGGATATAGCATCAATAAAAAATTAGAGTTTAGGTTTCAGCTATTCCTACCTGAGACCACTGGAAACTCAGGAGAAGCAGAATGGGTGAGGGTGGGGCAAGAGACAAAAAGTTATTTTTGAAATATACAGAGATACTAAGTTTCTGCTGCCTGTGGAATCTCCGAAGGATTAAGTTCAATCGGTAGTTTTGATTTTTTTGTTTTGTTTTGGTTTTTGGTTTATTCTGGTCTGGGGATTACACCCAAGGTCTTATGCATGCTTAGCACATGATCAACAACTAAGCTAACACCCCCAGCCCCAGGAGACGGTTCTATACACATATTTGAATCTCTAGGGAAGGTTAAGGAGAAAAATGCAAGTTTGAAAGTTATTAGAACATCAGCTCAGCATGGTGGCACATGCCTGTCATCCCAGTAACTCAGGAGGTTGAGGCAGGAAGATGGCAAATTCAAGGCAAGTCTGAGCACTTAGCAAAATCCTGTCCCAAAATTTAAAAAATAAATAAAAAGTAGTGGGGTTGTAGCTCAATGGTAGAATGCCCCTGTGTTCAACCCCAGTACCAAAAAAGAAAGTTATCAAATACTGCAAACCATGAGATAGATTATATCTTTTAGGAAAGGCAAGAAACAAAGAAGAGAAGTGAACAAGGGTAGAACCCTGGGAACAGTGAGGGACACAAAGAAGAAACAGGGCCTGCAAAGAACAAAACAGGCACCAACTATCAGAAAGAAAAACACAGTGTAAAGGAAGACAATGGGATTCAGAGTTAAAAGGCAAAATTGACCAACAAACTCAAAGTCAGAAGGTTCAGTAAGATACAGATGCAAGGTAGGGAAGAAAAACATACTGGGCTGATGAGAAACTGAATTGTGAAGTAGAGTCAAGTGTTAGAATGGAAAGGAATGAGAGAGATAAGGTTTATTTTTTTCTTGGTCCCCATATCTCTATGCTCAACTCCTCTTTCTTAAGGCCTAACATTAACTATATTATAAAGTAAGAAAAAATGATAGTATTTATATTAAATAACACACTTTTAAATATCTTTGTTGTTAACATTATGAGGAGCTACAATTTACCATGCAGTAATACAAATTAGTGACTTGAGAATGAGGAAGCAAATGCAGAGAATAACAAAGTACAGCCCCAAAAACACAATGACGCCAGCAGTATAAGTGACATATGCTCTGGCCTTTCCTTTAGCAAAATGGGCATTTGGGGTTTTATTCTAAGTTCCCATAGGTCTAATACAGCAATGTTTAAAATATTAACATACATTCCAAAAAAAATAGAGCTGAGTTCCTACCACTAGCTGTACCTTTTCAAAACTAGATAACACTCTGAAGGGACCTGTTTCTGCCATGCAGACAATGCATTATAAGTGACAGAAAATGTGTGAATATCAAATATTTCAATAGTACAGAACACTGATGTGTACAATTTTGTTTTAAATGAACAGTTTAAGGTCCTCCTCCTAGGAGAACTTTATCATTTGTAAAGAATTACCACTATTGCCCTCACTCCCACATAGTTTAGAACTACATAGTCACTGTTCAATTAAGAATGTGTACATCAGGGCTGGGGAGATAGCTCAGTTGGTAGAGTGCTTGCCTTATAAGCACAAGGCCCTGGGTTCGATCCCCAGCACCAAAAAAAAAAAAAGAATGTGTACATCTTTTTAGATTATAAAATTCGCATGTCAAAGAGACTAGAACACCTATATGTGCATGTCTATACTTAATGCTACATACTTTTTAAAATACCAATACTGTATCTGACCATCAGTAGCAGAGATAACAAAACTCTCACCAGACAACTTCCATTTATTAAATGTCAACTATTTGCCAAAGGCTGAGTTAGGCACTATTCATTGAGTGTTTACAACTGTACTAAGCACGTAATTATTATCCCATTTCATATACGAAAAAGCTAGGATAGTCTAACACCATATATGACCACCAAATGTGCATCTAAACTATTCCAATACTCCCATGAATCATTTTAGAAATCTCACTTGAGGCAAATTTGTTATATTTTCATATTATAAAATCTTAATAAAGTTTATAAAAATTAGCACCCAAAAGATATGAGATATAGTGCTATCATATTAGTCATTCGAAAAATGTAACTTCTTTCCTGGTGTATTGAAATCATTTAAAGTCTAAGTCCTTGACTTATTTATACATCCTCGTCTCTCCAAACCATTTCATGCTAAAGAAAAATTGAGTGTTTACTGAAAATCAAAATGAATAATAAGATTTGAGTCTGGAAAATATAAATGGCAAAATGTTGTAAGTAATATCAGGGGAATATTCTGTGACCTTGGGATAGACAGGATTTTTTTTAACACAACTCAAAAAACTATGAACTAAAATTGATGGAGTAGATTACATCAAAACTATGAATTCTGTTTCATGAAAAAAATATAAAAATAAGTTTAGAATCTGGTTACAAATTGGAAAAACAGATATTTTCAACATCTTAAACTGTCAATATTTATGAAATACAAGGAATTTCTTACATTTTTGGCAAAAAGGAAAAAAAAAACACAAGAAGTTCAATATAAACACAAAGCAAGGGTTAAAAATAGGAAATAAATGATAAGTAATTCTATAAAGAAAAGCACAACTCTTACCAGTAGTAAAATAAACACAAATTAAAACAAAGATTTCATTCAATATCAAGTTACCAAAAATTAGAAATTAATGAAAGTAAGTATTATACTTATGATTCAACAATTCTATTCCTAGGTATAGAAATCATAAAAACTCACTTGAATCCATGAGGGAAAATGTTAGAGGCAATTTAAGTGTTAATGACTAAAGTAATAAATAATAAAAACACTGCAAATGCAAACCATCAATTAACTATCATGCATTAGTGGAAAGAAATGAGCCAGATATGTAGACTCCAATAAGGATAGATATGTAAAATAGTGCTGAACCAAAAATATAAGAAACAGAACTAGAGTCACAGCCTAACACCATTTGAGTAAATTAAAAATATATAGATGTAGAAAAATCATCATACTCTTTTCAAGGACACATACACATTCATGACCATTAAACATGTGAGAGTCAGTATATGTGGAGAAGAGACAAGGAGATTTTTTGATAGGGAAAGAATAAAATATAAGAGGTAGTCTTGTATAAAAATAATAAGTGTGCTACAACCTAAGATATATGTGATTTATCTGATTCTCTATATGTGAGATTAAAAATAAACTGTGGATTTATTTTAAATGCCTTGATACAATTCAGTCTATACCTGGCTTCATCTTCATTCATAAGGAATGACAGATGAAAAGAGAGAAGAAATGGAGAGGGAGAAGCAGAGAAGAGAAGAGATCAGAGGAAGAAACAGTGAGAGGGGAAGGCTAGAAGCTAGTATGTCTTTTCTCAAATTAATGGACGCTATCACAAAATACTTCAGGCCATTAACATTCACAGACCAGTGTCCCAGAATGTCTGGAGTAATGACTAAGTGACGCTACGTTATGTATATGAAGGAAGAAAACAGATTGAGCAATAAGACATACTTGAACATGTTAAAAACAACCTGACAGAGGCTTCACAGAACTTTGCTATTAAAAAAAATAGCAAGAATGAACTTGTCTCATCAATTTGTCTTTGTTGATGCTATAGTTTAATGTTTTTATTCACTCTGTGTTTATCTGTGTGTCTGCATGTGGATATAAGGAGAGAAAGGGGTGATTTCTTAGAATTGTATTAAAACCCATATTTTTCCCTCAGTTTCTTTTATCCATGTGCTTTATAAGACAAAAGAAATAATTGTCTTCAAGAATAAAATGTAAATGTAAATAGTTTTCACAAATACTGTTTTAATATGAGCATATATGTTCTTACTGAAGTTTTTACTGTAGCACTGGCTATAGTGTGATTATTCCTAGTTATAATCTACTAATTTGTTGATGACTGTTAGAAATACTACTATCTTTAGCATATTACATAGCAAAATTAAGATTCAAGAAGCAAGAACAGAATGGATTATTTAATGTAATACTCCTTGAACACACTAACTTCTCATCCCATACTTAATAATAAACAGAATATTTACCCAAAATGCGAAAGCAGAGTTTTGAATTCAATAAATATCTTTATTAGACAGAGCCAGATAGAGACTCACCAGAACAGAATATATGTGTAGACACCGATAAACAGGAGAGAAATCCACCAAATCTTGGGCCCCAGGGACCTGCAAACACAAGATTATCATTAAAACATTTTTCAAACACAACTATTAAGAATAACTGCATGAATTTTTACTACTCAAGTGTTCAAAAAAAAAGGTCAGCACTAGCTTCTAAGTGTAAATACAAAACAAACAAACAGAAAACCATGCCCCAAAACACCCTATTATTCTAGTTAAGAGATTAATAAGCTGTGGAGGATACACCATGGCTGGGTCAAGTCACAGGATGGATAGCAGAGAAGAGAAACAGAAGGCACTGTTATATCCACCTGAAAAGACACTTCTTGGGCTCTAGGACTCTAAAGGGAAAATTTTTAAAAATTTTTTTAAAGTGAGAATGTGACTCTAATGACTTGATTTTTTTTATTCTTAAGTTTGCATAAAAAAAAGTTTCACTGGTCAAAAACAAAACTTGTAACACAAGATGAATTAAATGGCCTGCCATTCAACGTCAGAAATGCACAAAAATTAGTAAATTAGTAAATAATTAATTCATTATACAATCAAAATACAGAAATATGCTAGGAAAGGAGGTAAGATCATGTAAAAAAAAAAAAAAAAAAAAGATTATAAATGAAGCCAAACCTAGTTATACCAACAAGGTTGTAACATGAATATTGTATACTGATTAAACTTAGACCCTTAGAGGAAAAAAATAAAAAACTCAGGTGAGAACAGGAGTCAGGTCTCAGTGCCAAAACTAATTTGCAAAGTGACCTGACAATGAGTAAGTCACAATTTTCTTTGGCCTAGATTTCCTCAATTGAAAAAAGGAAGCTATCAGTTGATACATAGGAATTCAATAGGAATAAAAGAAGATGCTGCAAGTAAATGTTGAACAAAACAAAACAAAAAGGAAAAGAAAAAGACATAAAGAAAGTATCAAAACAAAAACTCCTCTGAAGTTTTTACTGTGACACTGGCAACGATATGATTCTTCAGAACATAAGCCGCAGGCTCATCTCAACTGAATTAGGCTGATGCATGAGTGCAATGTTGGTTTCCTTTGTTTCATAAAGTAAACCTCATTTCTCTTTGAAGGGTGTGCCGTCCTGTAACCAAGATTTCTTAATGAAATCTACTAATTCCACAATTCAGTGGCACAAGACTTAGTTTTATTCCCTCTGAAACCATCATCTCTCTATACTGGTTTGAATCTATGGAACATTCTGTTCATATGCTTCATACCCATGACCCCAAAAATTAAATCTCTGTATTTATAAAGTAATTCATTGTGCTATATAACACAATGTATATAAGTAAGCAAAACAAACTTTTGTGTGAATAAGTTTACTTAAAAAGGGTCAACAAGTAATCATTGTAGTCCCTTCTGTATGAAGTGACCACAACATTAAAGCACCTTTACAGTCACCCTTCTTATTACAAAAGTGGATATTTGAAGGAAATTTATCGTGCCAAAAAACCAGACCCTGGGTTATCTTGCCAAAAAAACGGGAATTTTATCCTACCAGAATACCAGAGCCTACAATTAGGCAAAACACAATCTTAAGAGAAAAACAATAGAAACATGTTAAAAATAATATCCATGAAACAATATAAAAACTACACTTGCCTAAGAAAAAACAAGGAGGAGATATAAAACATAAAAAAGTTTAATATGCATAGGAAATAAATTTTTTCTTTTATTTCAAAGAATAATTATAAAGAAGTTACTTAATATAGTTACAAAAAGTTTTAAAAATTTTTACCTAATTTTGATTAGCAAATTCGATTATCGCTTTGTTTTTTATGTTCTTCTCTATGTAATTTATTTTACTTTGTTGCAGAGCCTTAGCTTCACTCAAAAGTAAACTGCTTGCAACCATTCCTCAGACAGAGCCTGTCCTTACACAAGTCAGACCCTTCCTTAATAGAATGACCATCCACTCAACGGGATAGTTTCTCAAGAAATTTGTAGCCAAAAAAAAAAGCTAATAGATCCCTTAACAAAGAAAGAGGCTTTGATACTAAGAAGCAAGTGTTGGTTTATCTGTACCAAAAGGAAAAAAAAAAAAAAAATACACCTAGAAACATCTAGAGAAATGACAAAAATCTTTTCTATCATCACCAACAAATATTTCCAATCAAACCTATTCTCTGTGAGGTTGTTTGACATCTTTACATCAGTTTCCAATGGTTCAAATGCTCAGACCTAAGTATCAACTCTCTTAATCTTTGGAATGATCATCCAGCCAAGTTCTCCCAAGTACACGACCGCCTGCTTTGAAAGCAGTACAAAGAAATCTAGGCAAAAAAACGAAGGAGCAAAGCAGGACTTCAGCTCACAATCTTCACCTCTACTCCCCAAGCAGCCTCATATTTAGAAATCATTTTTCCTCTATGCTCCCCTCTGTGAGAAACACTAGGAATGAACACTGTGAGGAACCAAGAGTGCTGTGAGGATAAAGGTATGTAAAGTATGCACTGACTCATGTTGCTTTGAGCTAGATGTGTTTTCTCTGCTTCCACTAATGAAAAAGAATCACTTACATCTACGGAAAGGCAAAAGGAGAAGAGCAACACACGCCGTACGTGAAGGAATGCTACACGTTTGCAAGGAAAAGAAACGATTTTCCAGAATGTAAATAAATGGGGGCGGGCAAGAGGATCAGAACAAAAGACAGTTTTTCCTGACTCATGGCAATAGGTCTGCTTTAAGGTTCACATTTGGCTATTTAAAATGCTAACTCCCTGTCAAAGCTGTCTTCATAAGTTCTTCCCTTCCTTTGCCCCTCCCTCCCCTCAAGTGGCAAAGAATGATTCAAGCAGGTTTAGGTTTCAACAGGGAGGGGTCCAAGGACACTTTCCTAAGCTAACAATGACTGTCTCTAATGGTTTCTGTCTCCTAACAAAAGCCATGACTCCTTCTTTATCTGCTTCATCTAATTTTTCCTTTCCAAAGTAAATAACACAGACCTTGCATTTTACACATGTCCAAATTTGACAAATCATTATCGACTGAGACTATAACTGATAAGAGATAACTTTGTGGTAGGACGTTGCCATTTCCTCTCATAAGGGCTTTCTTTTTGAGATACAGAAACATGATTAAAATAGTTAAACATTTCCTCTGCCTAGCAGTCAGGAACTCAAGGCATTAAGATACTGGGGTCTGTATTTTTCTAGAAGTTCAAACAGATCTATGAAGATACCAACAGTACTCGCAAACAGCATATTCAAGATTATTCTGCTTTTTTAACTAGTTGTTTTCCTAAGAAGTCACATGAAATAATTTCATCACCAAGGACAGCAGCTGCTTAATTCCCTGTATAGTTGGTGAATGGAGCAATAGTGTCTTTTGTCAGCTCAAACTTCTGTATTTTTGGAAGGATCCAATAGTAAAGATTTTATATTCTACAACTAAAATCTTTGCCTAGGAGCATGTTATTATATATAATATAGAGAATTTGTATTTGTATTTTTAAATAACAGATAAATAATAAACTATTAAAATTGGGGGGAGGAGGGATTTAACTGCACTACCATATCCAGGAGTAGATATCATGGAGGCAACTAATACATTCTTCTATAATTTCATATTCACATATATCCATTAGAGATTATGTATCCACTACATGCTACCACAGATAGATGTAATAGCTACATGCTAATACACTACATGCTAATACAGATAGATGTTAATCTGTTTCAATACAATGACTCTTATGTCCATGTGATAAATATTGTTTCAGTCAAGGTAGTATTTTCTCATTTTTGCCTATAGAATATTTGCTAAGTAGAATTTAAATATTATAAATATACCAGCTATTACATGAAGCAAGATGACCAAAATAAAACTACAGATAAAGGAAGCAGCAAGAAAGAAAAGTCAACTTATAGACAGGATTAATAAAGACACAATGAAAAATGGCCTCAGGAGACCCAGTAAACAATACTTATTAAATTCAGAATAAATTCAATATTTACAAAGATTCAGTTGACATGAGAATATTAGGTGGTCAAGAAGAAAAGAAACATGAACATTTCTGATTATGAAAATACTTCAAAACATCAGAATCTGTCTTTCATGATACCTTTGCTTCTTCTCTAGTAGATCTTAGTTTAGGTAAAATGTAGTCTCTGAAAATAGAAAGGTAAACGGCTAAGTTTACCATAAAACAAAGGGAAATGTTTTTACACATTAAAGTAAAAAGGGAGATTTGGACTATAAAATAAATTATGCCATTCAAGTTTTATCAGATACATCTATTTAATATTTTTATAACCCTCTCCTCCCCCCAGAAAAGAGAGTTAGTAGCTATTTGTATTATCTTAAAAGACTCACTAGAGAAGAAAGTCTGGGGGTGAGACTTAGGCATCTGTAGTAATGACCTGATAAATGTACCCGCTTCACTGCTGGGTAAGCATAACCTTAGAAAAGGGGAACAGTACAAGAAAGCATTGTTTGGCTCCCTCCACTCAAGAAGAGTAGCAAATGTTCTATGAGAGATTTGCCTATGTTGCTGATAAAGACAGGGCATGAAAACAGAAATGCATTAGTACACTCTAGCCCTGCTGTTCACACATCTGTCTCGGAAGATACAGACTACAGACATACACAAATTCATTTTCATTCTCTCTCTCTCTTTCATACACACATTTCTTTTTCTCTTAAGAAACCTTTAAAGTAGACAGAGCATCCAAAAAGAATATGTAGAGGCTTGCAAAGAATTTAAATATGTTTCTCACTAATTATTTGGGTCATTCTTCACCTTGAAAATATTTCTGATTACCACTTCACACAAAACAGTTTCTTGGTATTGGTGCATGAATGCAGAAACTTAGTACTCATTTCTGAGAATCAGTTGGATCTCAAGTCATTAAAGTGTACCAGGCATTTTTCTGCAGGGAGCAAACAACAAATGATTAGCTGAAGAGGCATGGCCTTTGCATTCAGAGGATCATTTGTGACTGCCCATATTATGTCTGGAAGCCAGGAAATACCTGGCAAACATTTTTCACCAGGGTGCTTTTCTGAATTACTTTACTTTCAAAAATTTGGAGGAGAAGAGTAGAATTCATGTGGACATAAGCCTGCATGGAACTAGACTAAACACAGTAGACATACCAACAAACTAGAAGTTCTATAGCTTTAAGTAAGGAGAATTAGCAAAAATATATTTGCACATGTAAGAATAACCTGACCAGAGTTCTATTGGAAAAGACCAGAATTTTGCTACAGAGTTTCTCACAAATTATAAAGATCCTTAATCACGAATCCCTAAGTAGATGACAACTGTGTTTACACAAGTGTTTGTACTAAGCAGAGGAAAACAGGGGAGTAGGGGGAATTACATCAGTATGCATACCTATAATACACCAATAAAAAGATGTGGAGAAAAAGAAAATCGGGGGTAAGGGATCACTATTTCTTTGTACTGAGGTCCTACAAAAAAACCTACGGCCAAAAACCCAAGGATATTCCCTCCAAAAGTCTGTTTAAAGTTGAACCCTGGTAAAATAAAAATGGACTTTATTTGACCAAGGTCCATGATATGCTAAGAAACTTCAAACTGTTAGGCAAAAAAGGCAATTTAGCATATTTCAAAAGACATAACAATTCTGGAGAGCTACACCTGACATGAATCATTTGATGAACAAACATTTATTTCACTGCAGGTTTGTATGGATGTCAAGGTGACCACTATTCCCTAACAGCCTGAAAACAAATTAAAAGAGATACAAAACTAAAATTTGTCATAAGTGTGCTACCAAGGAAGTACTCTAAGAATGAAGGAGATCTGAAATAACCTAGAAACAAAGAAGAAATCATGAACCATATATGTGTGTGTGTGTGTGTATGGGTGTGTGTGTGTGTGTGTGTGTTTGTGTTGAGAACTGAACACAGGAGTGTTCCACGAGTGGGCTATAAACCTAGTCTTTTATTTTGAGACAGGTTCTCACTAAGTTGCAAAGCCTGGCATTGAACTTGCAATCTTCCGGCCTCAGCCCTCAGAGTAGCTGGGATTACAGGCATGTATCATCTTTTTGAAACCATTTTTTATTCAATACTGCTTTATTTTAGCAACTTTTTGCATATATTGGATGACAGTCATCAGTCTATGCAAATATACATTACCAAAAATGTCAACTTATATTTCACCTTTATTTTTTTAAAAGTCATAATGCATAATAGGAAATATTATACATTCATACCATTATATGTACCAAGCACTATGACAAGAGCATTATAACCATTATTTCACCTAATCCTCACAACAACCCTACTCTCAGTAGATATTATTGTTCATCTTTTCACAAACAATATGTCCACTTGAGGGTTTCTTTGTATTTTGTTTTCAAAATGTCAAAGTGGTATTCCCGGTAAATATAGACCATAAATACATTCTCAATCCACAATGTTCGTTACTTTTAAAAACTGTTTTAAAGTCCTATCTAGATAATTACAGAAGTACATTAACACATGCATATACCGTAGCACAATAGAGATTCATATCAAATTCCCCAAATCATACATATTTCCATTGAAAAATCAAAACAATTAAGTTGTTCATCAAAAACAGTTAAATATCAGATATGGTTAGTCTGAAAAAAACTTTTCTTAATTGTGACCCTTCACTGACTTATTCAAAAATAAAACAAAAATATAGAGAAAATTGTCCTAGGAAATATTTTTCTTTGCAACACTTTTCAGCAATCACTGACAGACCTACTACATTTCAACAAAGCCCAGGAGAAGGCCTAACTTCATCAGCGGGTTCAATTTACTACTAGGACTCCAATTTCAGTTCTCCAGGCTACTAAGATTTCCCATCTCTGAAACAAACTTTATTTCAGTTTAATAATATATTAATTTTCCACCTAATATGTGCAAACCCATGTTCCAGGGGTTTGGGTTTTCCTAACCACTTCATTCCATGATCTCCTATTAAGTATCATTAAGCTAAAGACATAGTAAATAACCTAACAAATGTCATTCAACTCAAAGAATGTATTAAGTATATTTCCATTAAAAGAACACAAAAGGGTAAAAAATTCTTACTTCAAAGAATAAGAAAGTAAATGTGTTGAATCAGAATTATAAAATTTGGGGAAAAAAGAAGAATTATAAAATTTCAATTGATATGCTGGTAACCTATTATAAGCAACAGATTTTTAAAAACAAATACAACTTTCTCTTCAAGTACTGCATTTATTGCCAGAAAAATTTTAAATCATTTTAATGGGAAATCAATGAGATGCAAAACATTCATGAGTTTGTTTTATTTATGCACTAAAATATCCTCCTCAAGGTCCTTTACAGTCTTGCAACTCAATTTATGCTGCAGAAACCAAAAGAACCCTCCTTAGCTGAGATCTTGGTAAAAATGAAGACTGACACTGATCCCCAAACTTGCAGATCAGAATTTGCATTTTAATGTGATTCCCAAGCAATTCCTATGCACATTAAAGTTCAAGAAGCATTGCCCTGTATCATGGGTGCCTAAGTAGGTTCCTAAGGGTAAATGAATTTCATGAATCTTTTTAAATTTCATGCAGAACTTTTTTGCAAGTACATATATACACATTTTAATAGGGAAAGACTGTATATTTTTAACAAACTCTCAAAATAATGCATGACCCCAAATAGATTAAGAACCACTGCCCTATAGGAATATATGCCACGGTTACCATACAGAGTAAAAGTCACAATACTCTAAAACTATGCTGCTCTAAATGAGGTCTGTTGAAGAATGACAAGAATGAAGGTCAGAACGTCACAGTGGGTCACGAAAGACCTTATCTGAAGAATTTATTCACACCATGCAAGAACTATGCCAAGAAACCAGTTTAGAGACATCTAAATAAATAATTCTCTACATGAGGTTTGAGATTAAGAATGTGCACTTGAAGAAGATTCAAACTGAGAAGTAAATAAATATAAGGTAGGATTTTTTTTTTTAAAGGATAGGATGCCATCAGATGACAGTGAAGAGCTGAATTCTTGTTGTAAGAGCTCAATCAGCAAATCTTTAATATGAATTCTGTTTGATTTGGGATATGGAATCATTTAAAAATATTAACCTCCAAATACATTCTTATAATAGTTCCTTGATGAGGATATCCCAACATGTTTGACTAGTCCCACTTTCCTCATCTTCTCTGGACCTTATAGGACAAAGCAAAGAAGAAGCATGGCACCTAAATTAAAAAGTACATACCCATAATATTCAGTGAATTAAGTGACAAAGAATGGTTCCTATTCAGAAGGTTCTTTAAAAAAAAAAAAAAAAAAAACTTTTTTTTATTTATTTATTTTCATTAAGGTTTTTTTTGACAGTGATAAATATTTTAAAAATTCTTTTCATATGTGTATATAGGGTAATAATGTCTGTCTCAATCTACTGTCTTTCCCATCCCCACCCACTCCACCTCACCCTCACTTCCCTCTGTACAATCCAAAGTCCAAGAAGGTTCTTGAAGATATATAAGAACTGTGTATATAATTCATTCTTTGATATTATCATCTAATCATCTCTTCAGGGAGTGGGGATACAGTCAGTCCTTATCTCCAAGTACAGTATAAATTTTAGGTAAAAATAAGTACAATTATTTACTTAAATTGTAGAAATGTGTTCCCTCAATAATGAAAACTATATAAAAGAATGTAGTACTTTATACATATGATAGTCCCTTAGGCATTCAACCAACCTTAAAAGCTATTGTTTTTGGACATAAACAATTCTGATATTTTTTTTCAGCCCAAAGTTTTAAACAATGTCAACTTAAAGGAATAATAATAGGGACTGGCATACCGACAGAAGTCAGTAAGGAAGACTAATGAAAATAAGATAAAAACTAATATTTGTTGACCACTTTTTATGGAGCTGACATGTAGCTCCAGACTACTCTTTAATCGACACATGAAAACACTTAAGAGTCCAACAGTTAAACAATTTACCCGAGATTACAAAATTAGATGGTGATAAGTTCTGGGGGATGAGAAGAGAGGAAAAAGGATAGTAAAGATGTAAGAAGGGACAAGGATGTGAAGAAAAAGTCAACCAATTTAATCTGAAAAATTTAAACAATGAAAAGGAGTCAAGCATATAAGGGCAAAAGAGGTTTTTGAGTTCAGGAGTAAAATGGTTCCTCACATGCCAACGGCCATCTTTAACGTATTTACTGATTAACTGATTAATTACTGATAACTTTTTAAAATAAAACCAAACAATAGAGCCAGGATTCAAATAGTCTGTTTGACTCAAAGTTCATATTCCTAAATACTGTACTTATAAAGAAACTGAACCAGTTGATGAAATAAATATTTAGAAAAAAATATTGTAATAGGAAATCTCAAATGCCACAGTAGTTGTATTTTTTTAATATTATTTTAGTTGTTCAATGATCCTTTATTTTATTTATTCATTTATATGTGGTGCTGAGAATCAAACCCAGTGCCTCATACATGCCAGGCAAACACTCTACCACTGAGCCACAACCCCAGCCCCAGTAGTTGTATTTTTAATAACATTTTTTTACTTCCGACAACAATAAGATATAAAAATATGTACTAATTAAGCCACTTCATCTTATTCTTTGCCTGACAGTGACACAGAACTGATCTCAGAGATTATGGATATGTCACAAAACTCCCAAATATCCCATAATCAGTTGCTTCCAGAAACACATTCTTTACTTTCGGGTATGTTTTTATCTTTTAAATCCAAACCATTTCTCAAGGCAATAAAATTCATTTTTCTTTTTTAAAGTAACATCTTTTATTGATCTCAAATAACTGTTCTAGTTTTAGTTTGGGGTCATTTGGACCTCTGTTCTCTAGATCAGGCAAGCTCTACTCTTTCCTTAATGTACTACACATTCAGTATAGAATCAAAAATGCTGAATCTTTTAAAAAATGGAAAAGTATACTTAAAATCTAGGTTCTTTCAAAAGAAACAGAATTTAAATTCTTTTCATGTATCTTCAATTTCTTTAATTAGGGCTCATTTGAATTCAAAATGGTATTTATTAACAAGAAGATCACACAAAGCTATTAAATGAACAAATTCACATCTCAAATGTACCATATTTAAACTTAAAAATAATCTCATCTACCCAATTCAAGTATTAGTTACCTCTTCATCATCTTCCTCATCTTCAACATCCAGAATTCCTGAATCCTGTTCTGACTTGGGGCTAGTGCTTTCCATCTCTGTATCAAAGATCGTATACACATCTTTCTTAGATTTTCTCTTGCTACCTATTCTGGGTTGTTGCAAGACAATGTTATCCAGGTTTCTTTGCTGTTGAGCCTAGGATACAGAAAAATAACACAAACAGGGGGGAAATATAAAGAAAGATGAAAAGATACAACACTTAATCAAGCTTTCAATGAACTTTCAATTTTGAACAAATTGAACAAATTTGTTTCTTAACAAAAATACAAAATTCCTTGATATATAAATTTTTAACCCCAGAAAGATACTATTGAATAAATTTCTAACCCTGAAGTTATTTGGTCTTAACTCATTGTCCAAGTTAACACAGAAAAAAAAAAAAAAAAAAAAAGATAATCAGTCAACATTATCATAAAAATTTTCAAATATATTCACTAAATTTTCATAAAATGAAATATACCCATTTTCATATAAGTAGTCAAGAGATTAGTACAAATGCCTAAAATTTATCTCTTATAAGAAAATGCCACAATGAATGGTTAATAATGGTTAAAGGAAAGAAGGTGGGAACTTGGAATTAATTGATACATTTGAACTTGGGGACTTTAAAAAACAATTATATGGATATAAGACACAAATAAAATATAATCAGAAGGATGAATTATCTCAGAAAGTAATTTTTTTCTGAGAAATTTAACTAATTAATCCAACAGGACCCTTTGATCATGACATATGGAAAAGAATTTTAAAGGGTTTCTTCTTCTGAACATATACAGAAAAGGAAGTGTAATCCACTCAGTCTAATAAAATGACTGAAATTATAGTATGGTTTCAGTAGATGCAAAGAGATGGGAAATGTGACTATCCAGAGTCAACAATAGGAGCATAAAACCACATAGGACTACAGCTGGAAGTGACCTCATTAACCACTCAGGAAACTGAGGCTAAAAGACAAAGGGTTTGTTTGAGGTCACAAGGCTAGTGAATGGTAAAACAGGCTCAAAGTGTGATCTTCCGAATTCCAGATCATTGATCTTTTCACTCCACCAACAGTCCCTCAAAACATGACAAAAATGTTTCCCAAAATAAGGGTTTTGTGGCCAAATCAATGGGAAACACTATACACCATGAATCCTTGTGGATACACAAAATACTTGTTACAGGATAAAAGCTTAGAGTAGTACTATTTTAAAGAAACTTAGTGATTGGGTTAAAGCCAGCATATTCC
This sequence comes from Sciurus carolinensis, assembly GCF_902686445.1. Taxonomy (NCBI): domain Eukaryota; kingdom Metazoa; phylum Chordata; class Mammalia; order Rodentia; family Sciuridae; genus Sciurus; species Sciurus carolinensis. The sequence goes on from NC_062225.1 coordinate 24,131,895, forward strand.
AAAAACATTGCCCAAAGGAACTTTCATTCTTTTAATCTAATACCATGCCATGATATAAAGCTTGAGTATGTGGCACCTTAGAACATACACTCTAATTAATATATGACATTTCTCCTCTGTGACACATAGAAACAGGAGAAAAATCAGGGTCTTCAAGTCTTCTGAATGAGATTAAGGAATTTAAGATAAATATTAAAGTGTAAGAAGTTAGTTCAGGCACTGTTCAAATGAAACAATTATAATAGGCCAGAGAAAAACTTGAAGTATGTGAGCTAGTTTCTGCCAAGAAAATAAGAAGAATCTACATTCCAGAGATTTGAATCAATGGACAAACTTGTTTCTCTGCATATTACCCATTGATATTTTGGTTTGATTTACATAAAATATGTGATTTCACTAACAAACTGGGCTAGAGAAGGCACCCAAAAACATTTAATTTAGATTTGTACATAAGACACATCCTCCAAGCCCTGGAGATTCCATATAAAACAGAACATTCCTTCTATTCCTCTCACAAATAAGATGATTTTCCCATCTATGTCCAGTGCAAGCCGACAGGGGTCAAGGGCTCTGGGAAGGCACAAAAGACAGGAGAACTTCTAAAGCTTCCATATTTTAAAAAGCAAGTCCTCAACATAAGAGCAATCACTTGCTTACATTAACTCTACCTTCTTTCAGTATACCAAAATCAAAACCTTTCTTTTGTAAGTATATCTGATTTTCCTAAATTGCAAATTGAGAAATGTTTTCACAATCAATAAAATACTGCCAGTGTACCAAATGCAATCAAGAGGAGCTATACTAGGTACTGTGATTAAAACGTCAAGTGATAACAATCTGAAAAGTACCTTATGAAAAAGTAGTTTTAGATTTTCTATGATTTTTCTTTTTTAGATGGCCTCTGGTTTTCCTAGCAATGTAGAAAAGCAAAGTCATTTTGGCCAAATCAGCAAATTGTTACAGTGAACCTTTTGCTAGAAATCAAAGTATTTCAATAATGTGCCACAGAAGCAGGTGACTGATTTCTACCAACTGAGTTGAATAAGTGGGAAAAGGGCACAAGGCATACAGAGTGTAGCTTGACCTTAGAAAACATTTAGGCATTTTCATTTTCTTCATTGTTCATTCACTGTGAATAATTTTAATATATTTCATCACATCTATGGTAAGTATCTATGGTTTCCTAATATACAGAAATTGAACAAGTTTTACACATACACACACATACACACACACACACACACACACACACACACATACTCCTCTTTCACTCTCCCAAACCAGTAGCATATCTGGTTTCCTATTATTACCATTTTCTACTGTCATCTTGCTTCTAGCATGCCTACAATGTCCCTGCCAACTGTAGTTCAGGCTCTTCTTAAACTACAATGTTTATCATGCAAATTAGGCATAAGGGAACTGAGTAGAGGAGGGATTAAACAATCAAAAATCCAAACTACATAATCTATCACTTGAATTTCCCCATAATGGACTGAGTACATTTTCCAATGTATTCATCAGTACTCTCCACCATGGATCTTCCTCTTGGATCAGACTCTGCCTCCTAATACATTGGGTGCATTTGTACCTTTACTTACGTCATTTCTCTACGTTATGACCTCCCCCTGCCTGAATCAAAACCTCAACTAAAATTCTTCTTCCTTTAGAGAGCCTCTCTTTCAAAGCACCCTGTGAGTGAGGCAGTATGAGAAGCCTTTCATGCGTTGATGCCTATTGGTATCATCATGGCAGGCACTGTGCTGCATGTTGGGTATACTAAGAAATAAGATGGAGTCTCTGACTCATGAACCCCACATCACACTGCTACAGAAAAGAGGTAAATAAATAGATGGAATTCAACAAAATGTGTATAATAATTCACATAAATACAGAGGGCAATGATTGCACAAAGCAGGATGTAATCATATCTGCATGGAAGGGCTTCAAGAAGACTTCAGGGGACCAGGTACTGAATGATATTCTTAAAAGATAAATATTATTTTTCCAAATGGATATAGAGGGAAAGGATAACCATTCCAGAAGAAGCAAATGGCACGATAAGAACTATGTGTGAAAAACCATTATCCACCAGAAACAATGAGCAACTTAAATAATTAGAACAAAGCATGAGTTATGAAGTATTAACAAGAAATAAAGTTTAAAATGTTACATAAAGCAACTTCAACCAGACTTCCTTAACAAGACTCCCAAAGTATAAGAAATAAAACAAGAAACAACAAATGGGATGGATTCAAACTAAAATGTTTTTTCTCAACAAAGGAAACAACCAATAATGTGAACAAAGAGCCTACACAGTGGGAGACTATATGCGCTTCAGACAGAGCACTAATCTCCAGAATTTACAAAGAACTTAAAAAACTTAACACCAAAAATACAAATAACCCAATCAATAAAAGCTAAGGAACTGGGCAGACACTTCACAGGAGAAGATATAAAACTGATCAAGAAATATATGAAAATATGTTCAACATCCCTAGTAATTAGAGAAATGCAAATCAAAACAACCCTAAGATTTCAGTTCACTTCCATTAGAATGGCTATTATCAAGAATACAAGCAACAAGGCAAGGATGTGGGGGGAAAGGTACACTCATAAATATGGTGGGATTTCATATCGGTGCAGTCACTCTGGAAAGCACTATGGAGATTGCTCAAAAGACTTGGAATAGACCCACCATTTGACCCAGCTATCGCACTCCTTGGCCTATACCCAAAGGACTTAAAATCAGCATACTAGAGTGATGCAGCCACATCGATGTTTACAGCAGCTCAATTCACAATAGCTAGATTGTGGAATCAACCTAGAAGTCCTTCAATAGATGAATGGATAAAGAAACTGTGGTATATATACACAATGGAATATTACTTGGCCATAAAGAAGAATAAAATTATGGCATTTGCAGGTAAATAGATTAAGCTGGAGAATATCATGCTAAGTGATATAAGCCAATCATACACAAAAAAAGGCCAAATGTTTTCTCTGATAAGTGGATGCTGATACATAACAGGGGGGTAAGGGAAGAATGGAGGAACTTTGAATTGTGTAGAGGGAAATAAAAGGAGGAGAGGGGGCAGGGAGTAGGAAATTGGTGAAATGAGAGAAACATCATTACCCTATGAACATGTGTGATTACACAAATGGTGTGACTCTACATTATGTACAACCAGAGAAATGAAAAGTTGTCTCCTTTTGTGTACAATGAATCAAAATGCATTCTGCTGTCATGTGTAACTAAATAGAACAAACAATTTTAAAAAAGCAACTTCAATGTTAGTTAATAGGCAATGGAGAAACAACAAAAGGACGTAAGCAGGGGAAAACCAACATCAGTTTTACAGTTCAGACAAATTATCCAGTTGCAGAGGAATAATTAACTGGGAGAAAATAAAACCAGAAGCAGGAAAACACATATAGTACAGTACACATAACAATTCTAAGAACATGAATTAAGGTAGCAGCAGATACATAGGAAATAAAAGTCTAATAATTTACTGATATTCATGTTGTACATGGAAGAAAGGAAGGAAATAAGAATAACTACAACTGTTCTGGCCTTGATGACTAGCTGGTGGTGCCACTCCAAGCAACAGGAACCATGAAAACAGCAGACTGAATTGTAGGCTGAGAAAATGAGGACAGTAAATCTACTAGATATTCGGGTGAAAATGACACTGAAGCAACTCGGTTACCACTCTTCTCTCGTTGAGAATAAGAAACACATAGTACCACTGGGCATGGTGGCACATGCCTATAATCTCAGTGGCTCAGGAGGCTGAGACAGGAGGATTTCGAGTTCAAAGTCAGGCTCAGCAAAAGCGAGGCGCTAAGCAACTGTCAGTGAGAGCCTGTCTCTAAATAAACTACAAAATAGGGCCGGGATGTGGCTCAGTGGTCAAGTGCCCCTGAACTCTATCCAGGGTACCAAAAAAACAAAGAAACAGAAGGAAAGAAAGAAACACACATTACCGTATTTTGGAATCCTGTAAATCCAGACATACTGACATACACATAGTAAGTTTAGATGCACGTTTACTATGTAAAGGCAGGAGATAACAAAAGCAATCAAGGTGCGAATGAGATTGGACACCAAACCAGAAAAGGATTTCCATGAGATACGTGACTTGGTCACTCTTCTTACTTATTATAAGGCACTAGCAGTAAGGGACTATGGGAGTGACCATAGAATTACCTAATCAGATCCATTAACCTAAAAAGTCGCAATTAACACTTTTTAAATAGTCAAAAATTATCTATGAGGCATCCTATGTGTGTCATTAAATAAAGATTTACTGCAGATACAATTTCAGAAGATACCTATCTAGTCAGTTAAAATAATGAGAATCGAAAGGAAGACTCCTGTTTGTTAACCCAATACTGACCTCTAGTGGATCAGAGGAGCGCATACAAATGACCATTAGAACCAGAAACTAGTTAAAAAGGAAGGTTTTAGGTATATAGGTTGGACACCTATACATAGGTATAGACAATTACTATACATAGGTTTCAATAACAAGGTGCTATAATAAGAAGGAAAAGTTTCATGCAGTAAGACAGGCTTTAAATCTAATATCTGCAATTTATTAATCCATAACCTTGGGTAAGTTATTTCACTTCGCTGTGGAACATAACCACCTATAAATAAAAAATAAGGTTAATCAAACCTACCTCAGAGGTATCTGAAGGATTAAATGATAATACCTATTAAGTAATTTGAGTTAAAATACACTAAAATATAGGCTCCACTTGTCTTCCCTCTTAAAATGAGATAGAAATCTTGTTTGAATATCTAGTGTAGAAGCATCTGAAACCTAGCAATATCTAGACACATAATCATTGATGGCATCAAATTTTGCATTTGTATGCATTTCCAGTACTATGTATCTGTACAAGACACTTCTACAGATCCTCTCAGCCGCACCCCTTGTTCCAGCTCTCAGCAGCAGCCAGTGCTGAACAGACTTGGAAGCATCCCATAATGTAACCAAACACCAGACCAAAAACTTACAGTACCCCTGTAGCGTCCTGCCCTGAGACTTTTCTAACACCACCATGTGGAATCCCACATGAAATAGTTTAGCACTCATGAAGCACACCCCAGAAGTGAAGTGATCCATAAAATGGAGCTGAAAGACAAATGCTTCCCCTTTGTTCCTCCCACAATCAGTTCCACAAGACTTCTCAGAAAGTCCTGTGGATTAAGGAAACAAACGCCTTAGCCTTGTGCCAGTGCTGACTCTCCCACCTTCTCTTTCACATCTCCTGACCTTTGTCCTGTTCCATAAGATCATATGACTGAATAAACCAATCACATATCAATTTCCAGTTGCCTTCAGTGAAACCAAGGCTAAAATAACATCCTGTACAACAATACAATGAAATGGAATCATGTTTTGTGTCTGAAGCCCATACTAAATGGCAAAATCAAGCTATGAAGATTCCCAAGTCACCTCTTCAAGTCTCACTTGAACCTCAAGGGAGTGTCTGTTCAAACCAGGGATCTATCTGCACAATATATTTGCATAGCTCTCAGAGGTATCTTTCTTTGGCAATTAATTCCAATATCAAATTCAAACAAAATGAGGGGGGAAAGTATAATGATTCAAAATGAAGGAAAAAGAACATATCAAGATGATCTAAAGTTATCTGCATATTATTATCTACAGAGGTCTGTTTATGTGCTTGTGTGCATGTGTTGTACAATATTTTAAAAGATGAATAAATAGACATTCTTCATAAACCTTTATCAGGCCCCAAAGGATTTCCATCAATAGGGTGAGAAGTTTAGTTTCTTTACATTGAGGAGGGTGGTCACTATACCACCTTCAGAATTATAATCAACAAGCATCAAAGAAAACACTTGGTGGAGTAAAAATGGAACCTAGAGTGCAGAGAAAATACCTGCAAATCATAGATCTAGTAAAGGTTTAATATTCTGAACCTATGAAGAACTCCTGCAACTCAACAACAAAAAAATCAAACAATAAAAAGGATCAAAAGAGTTGCACAGAAATTTCTCCAAATAATACATACGAATTGCCAACGAGTATATAAAAAAATACCCAACACACTAATAATTAGAGAAATATAAATCAAAGCCACAATGAGCTATCATCTTATATCCATTAGGATAACACTATCAAAAATAATGAAAATGACAAATGTTGGCAAGGATGTGGTGAAATCAGAACCCTTGTATACAGTCGGCAGGAATATAAAATGTATTCCACTATGGAAAACAATACAGGGATGCCTCAAAAAATAAAAAAAATTAAACATTAAAACATTATCCAACAATCCAATTTCTAAGTATATATCCAAAAGAATTCAAAGCAAAGATTCAAAGACATTATTTACATTTGCATTATTTACAGTTAAGAGGTAAAAGTAACCAAAATGTTCATTGCAGAATACATAAAGAAAATATGGTATAGACACAAAGTGAAGTATTATGCAGCCTTAAAAAATAAGAAAAATCTCATGTTACACTATGTATGAATCTTGAGGACATTATGCTAACTGAAAAAAGTCAATCAATCACAAAAAGACAAAAAAAAAAAATCAAATGATACCACTCATATGAGGTATCTGAAGTAGTCAAACTAATAGCAATGGAAGTGAAATGGTGGTTGCTAAGGGCCAGGAGAGGGGTAAATAGAAGTTAGGGTTCATCAAGTGTAGAGTTTCAGTTCTGCAAGATGAAAAGGTTCTAGAAACTGGTTGCATAACAATGTGAATATACTTAACACTACTTAAATATACAATTAAAACTTGATAAAAATGGAAAAAATTAATAATCTTAAGCATTATGATTGAGATTTCTAGTCCTCCGTAACTCACCAGTTCACATTTAAACCTCTATATCACTGAATGGTTTAAAAAAAAAAAGTCTTGGTACTAAGAGAATACACTGCAAAAGATGGTCTGCGTGTAGGGAATTACGATATCTATGAAGCCATCATAAAATCTGTGTAGAATTCTTTTGAGAATTAGGATAATTTCCAGATCATTTTAAATACTACCTTTTTTCTATACACACACTTATCACAGTGCACTGGAAAATAAATTTTTAAATAAAGAGAATTTTTAAAATGAAAAAAAATCGATCAAAATTCCTATTTAGTAATAATCAGTTATTTTGGTGAAGGAGATCCCAAAATATTTCCTATTCATATTAATGATTTCTATACTCTCAATTTATCTGTAGTATTTATACTGTCAAACCCAAAATGAATCATAATAAACCATAATCAAAAATGATAAAATTTTAAAGATTTTTTTCTTGAAAATATTTCACAAATACCTTTCTATACAAATAAATAAGTGTATAACACTATTTACATTATATTACACCAAAAAATGAATTTTTATATAAGTATGATCTTCTACTGGACCTCAAAATTGCTCAAATGCTCCAATATGTGTGATTTAATGATGCTACATAAATTTTTTTTTAATAAGGGAATTCGTAGAAGTAGAAAAATCTAAATTTAAAAATAAACATCACAAAATAAATGAATAAATAAATATTAGCAAACTGCCCTCCGGAAAAGCAGTGCCACTTCATAGTATAATGTAAAAGTTTAAATGCTTGCTACCTAGCTGCCATAGTCATCACTGGGTATTATTTTCCCTTGTCAACTAAAGGAAATTTCAAAATGTGACAGTAAGAATAAAGCTATTAAAAAATAGAGCAATAATATTAAAATATTATTAAATTGGGCTAAATAAAAATACCAAAAACTTCCTAACCAAGATTATGTTGGTATTTATTTTCTTCTAGTACATCTATGGCTTTATTTTCTCTTCTAAGATTTTTAATGTAATATTTAGCCTTGAAATGTTATACAAAGCAGAAAACACTCTTCCAAATAGTTATTTGCCCCCCCAACTCAATTTTCTGAGCACCATTAATCACTTTCCTATTGATTTAGTTTAATTTAAATGTTACCAAAAGAATATAAACTCATGACTTAAAAATTTTAATGGTAGAGAGATCTGGTTTCCAGCTTGATACATAAGAAGCTTTGAAGTTGCTACTTCCTCTTACGATATAATCAGCTAAATAAAATAAAAATCAACAACTCTTCTTAAATCTACCAAAGAAATGAAGTCATAGGACAAAAATTGGAGAGACAGACAAACCCAATTCTAAGACAAACTCAACAGAAACTCCAGAGCAAAAACCTCTACAAGAACCAGTGCTGAGACAGGAAAACCTAAACTGTAATTAACAAATTACTGGAGACTCAGTGTGGACAAGTCTCAAAGTTTTAAAAAATTCCAGTAGGACTCAGTCACTGAAGGATCCCACATTTTCATGTGATTTACTTCCCGAACCAGATCTGATTCTCACAATGTACATCACAGAAAATTCTTATCATGCTTCTGGCAAGGGGAAGGGAAAAGGAATCATTTTTAAAATACACTCAAGCATTTTGATCTTCTTAACAAGGTGGTAGGCACCCTCAGGAAAACTACTTTTCCACAGCCTAAACCTCTGGTGGTCAGTCCCTAATCTAACTAGGGGAAAGGAAATATTAAATGCCAATTCCTTCTAAGCATTGTGTCCCACGTAAGGCAGAAAACAAATTAAGAAGTAATGGTGAAATTCACAGTCCACAAAAGACTAAAGACCTAATAATCACAGAACTCCAGAACAATTCCCAACCCCCAACACACACCTTATCATTTCATTACTAAAGGTCCACATATTGTATATCATGTCCATCTTTCAACAAAGAAATTACAAGTCATAATGAAAGGTGCAAAAAAAAAAAAAAAAAAAAGAAGAAGAAGAAGAGAATGAATAAGCATTAGAACCAGAGTTGGATACAGCAAAAATATTGGAATTACTGGACCAGGAAGTTTTTAAATCTGATTTATGCTAAGGACTTTAACTGAAAAAGTACACAACATGAAAGATAATGAAAGCAGACAGAAGAAAATTCTAAGAAAGACAGAAAAGAATATGCTAGAGATAAAAACACTGTAACAGAAAAGAATACTTTGTTGGACTCATTAGTACAGTACAGTAAAGATTACTTTTGATAGATTCATTAGTAGACAGAGCATAATAGAGGAAAAACAATCTCCAAGCTTGAAAACGTTACAACAAAAACTTCTAAAACTGAAAACCAAGGAGAAAAAAAGATTTGAGAAAATAACAATGGAATATCCAAGAACTGTGAGATAACAATAAAAGATACAACATACATGTGATGCAAAGAGTAGACTAGGACAGGAGAAAAAGAAAGGAAAAGAAACAGAAATGTTGAGAAAAAAATAACTGAGAATAGCCCCCAAATTAATGTCAGACACCAAACCACAGATCCAGGAAGTTCAAAGAACACCATCACATATAAATGTCAATAAACAGAAGAAAAAAAAAAAAAACATTATGCCTAGACATAACATATTCAAACCAGAAAATCTAAGATGAAAATTCTAAAAAGAATCCAGAGCTGAAAAACATCTTATCTATACAGGAGCAAAGATTAAACATCATTTCTGATTTCTCTTGAGAAACTATGCAATCAAGAAGATAACAGAGTGAGATATTTTGAGTTGGGAGGAAAAACAACCAAGCTAGCATTCTGTACCCTGAGAAATGATCATTAAAAACTGAAGGAAAAACACTTGATGAGCCAAACAAAAATTGAGGAAATCTGTTGGCAGCACACCTGCCATACAAGAAATATTAAAGAATTCTTCAGAGAGAAGAAATTAAAGGTCAGAAACTCCAGAATCAACATAAAAAAAGAAGGGTTTGCCAATGGTTAAGGTAAGAGGAGGATGAACAGGCAAATATAAAAGAAGTTTATAAGTTTATATATTGGGCAAACATAAAAGAATGAAAGAGAGGTAACTTTTTAAATATAGTGTTCAAAGAAAACCTCTGCCATAAAGTGGCATATGTGCTTCAGACAGTAAAAGCTTATTTATTTAATGTCCATTGGGGGCTTAGGAAACAGAGACAAATGCATATGGTCAATCCACCACACTTAAACCCAAGTACTTACACAGATTTAAGACTATTATATTATAACACAATCTACTATGATACACATTCTAAAGTTAACATATTAGTCATAGCTCAAAAATTTCTTAGTCATCTTCAAATCCAACATTTTTTAAGAAAATGTCATCTTCTTTGCAAATTTTTACTTTTAGCTAGTTTTTTATATCCTTTGTCATTGTCAATAAAGGTGGTACTGAAAATGCCCCAAAATATTCAAAACATAGTAAAGATGGGAGTTAAAACTAATCAAAGGCAGGTAGCACCCTGGAAGTAGCATTACCCCTCATCCCTAAAGTTTGTTTTAACCCAGCCTCACAGAAAAGAAAGGCCTATATATAAGTAGGGCTTTCTCCAAAGACCAGCTTCCATCTTCACCCTACCCCAAGAATAGGGTCAGAATAAAGAAAAACCCTAGTAAGAAATGTACTTCCTCAGTCAATATTTCAACTGGACCAATGTCAACTATCATTATGACATCACTAAAAGTGTTAACATACTATTTCTAAGTGTTCATAGTAAAAAAAAGATAACAGTGTTAAAAAAAATGACTGTTTTCTGTGATTTTTTTTTCAGAAGACCACACTAATATTAGAAGAAGAAAAAAGGACAGCACAGGTGTATATCCACTAATATATATTTTCCACAGTCAGGATTAACAATTCACACAGGTTTTGGAGCACTATTCTCAACCAAATCAATCTAAATTAAATCTAAAATGGAAATACCCAATACATGTACTATATATCACCAAAATACATAATAAGCTATCCTCTAATGAATACATGTCCAGGTAACTACACATCATGTACAATCACAAGAATAAGATCGTAATTAGAATAATCTATATTCCATGTATGTATAATATGCCATGTATATCTAAAAAGAACAAATAATTTTTAAAAAGCTATCCTCTATGTCCCTTCCATTGCTGTTATACAAAACCACCTAAGAGGAGGTGTCTTCTTTTTTGTACTCCATTTATAAGACTTACAATCAAAAGTCAAGTGGAGGGGGGGATGCCATACGAGGCACTATTAAGTACAATGGTGGACTGAAAGCAAAATCACTAACATATTGGTGAATAGTAAGAAATAGTTCATCATTGTTTATTCTATTGATACACTCTCTCGGCAAAATAAAAATTTTAACACATTAATATTTACCCAATGTCTTCCTCCCAGTAAACCAGGTGAGTCCTGACTTTTGTCCATGACTTTAAATTCAAGAATGCATTCTCAGTAAATGCCAGCATCTCAAGACCTATCATTAGCAGAGGAAATGCCTATCTTCAAAGTATCTCAGGACCAAGTTATTTCTTCCCAAGCAAATGTTCTTACACTTTCTCATCTCTTCCAAACTATGAAGATTATATTTGTTTGAGTGGAGGTGAGGCAGGTAGAAGAACTGAGAAAGAAGAGAAGGAATGGAAGGAAAAATACTATGTCATGTAAGCCTAGGAGAAAAAAATTCAAATATCACTACTAATAGCTCCCAAAAGACAATGCTTCTAATCCTAACAGCATTATATTGAAGATCCCAATCTAGTGTAATACTTCCTTTCAAATGAGTTGTTAGGTTTTCTCTCTGAAATAACCTATAATAAGAAAAGGATTTGTAACCAGGAGTGGTTGTGTACACCTGTAATCCCACATACTCTACTTGGGAGGCTGAGGCAGAAGGATCACAATATTTGAGGCCAGCCTGGACAACTTAGGGAGACCCTACCTCAAAATGAATAGAAGGAAGAAGGGAACACAGGGAGGAAGAGAGGGAGGGAGAAATGGATGGATGGATGGATGTGCAATCAGGTTCCAGTGCAGAGTTTTCTATTTCACAGGTGTTTTTCCCCTGCCAGATATAAGATTTTAAGCATCTGTGGATTTGACTATCTGCAGGAGCCTGGAAAAAATCCACTGTGGTTATCAAAAAGAAACTCTATTTATTATTTAGACTTCTGAAACAATATAAAATCATTTTTAAATGTTGTATAAAGCTGGTGCAAAGAGGCATAGCTGTAATCCTAGCTATTCAAGAGGCTGAGGCAAGAGGATTTCAAGTATGAGGCCAGTCTGGGCAATTTTAATGAGTACCTATCTCAAGACAAAAAATAAAAAGGACTAAGGAAGTAGCTCAGTGCTAGAGAACTTGCCTAGCATGCTTGAGAGCCTGGGTTTAACCCCAGTACTGGGGAAAAATAAAATAAAACGTTGACTATATCATTCTCAGATTTCAAAAATGAAAAAGATGATAAAAATAATTTTTTAAAAATACCATACTCTTTCTGGTAAGATACTTCAAAAAATTTAATAGCTCCTATCATAATTAATGCCTTCACTATTTCAGTTGAAAGAACTACAGTACAAAGTTAAAAGCACATTTCTTATCTTCCTACTACCACTTTCAACAGTGTTACAGTGTTTCTTAAATGCTACCAAAATTCATGACTATCAGTAGTATATATGGAGTATTCAAAAGACTTAAGGACACATTCCAGAAAAGAAAACTATTCTTTCATTAAAAGAAAAATGTTTTAAATTTTGGCAAGAAACAGAATGATTGAGGTCTATCTGTTAATTTCCACGGTGCCAAGCGAGCTACAGTTAAGTAGTATCTACCTGAAAATTAAGTTTTCCCCTAGCAAAATTAAGGGGAATCTGAAAACAAGCTGTTAAGCATGCAACTGAGTCACTAGAACTTCCTCATGTCCACTTCTTTTTTTCTCCTCGTGTGTTTGTACCAAAAAATAATATAACAAGTCTGACATAACTTACTTGATATGGCACTGGATGAGAAAAAAAATGATGTGTTAGAAAGCCATATTTGGATTTAAGCACTCTGTTTCAAATAAAGGCTCCTGTAAGAAGTCCAATGAAGAAAAGAAATTCAAATACCACATCAAAGTAAAGGGCAATACTCCAAGCTGCCGTCTGAGGAGGGGAGAATGATGAAGAAAACCAAATTTTGGCAGAGGAAACGTGTACCTTTAGTGTGGTTTACTAGAAAAGACAGGGCAGACTTCTCCTATCCTGTAAATTACCTTGACCAGGGAGCATGATATTAGGATTCCAGTAAACTTGCCAGTCATAAGTCATTGGTCCATAGGTTGCTAACAAGAGCAATTCAAATGCATATAAGGCAACTTCTGGTACAGAAAACCCTCCACATAAACAAAAATTTGATTATAGTTCAGTTATACATTGAATAAGCTTAACTGGTAACAACGCAAATCTGAAAAATTAACACAGATAAAATTATAGTCACATTCTAACACATTGTCTAAAGATAAACTATAAAGAGACCCAATATATAAAGAATAGAAATAGTACTAAGAAACCAAAGTGAGTTGCTATGTTATGATTAACCCACAATAAAAATAACACAAATTACAAAGAAAAAATTGCAAAACTTAGGAATTTCAAAGTCTATCTTTGTTCATGTTCAGAGTTTCCATCAAAGATTCAAATTAAGAAAAAACAAACACACATTTCCTTCATTTTATGTGAGTGAGCCCAGCAATACAACTGGTAAGTAGACATTTGAAAAATGACTTCCTTTCTTCCTTAAGCTAATGTTTGCTTATTTTACCATCGCCTTCCTGTTAACATAGTAGGTATGTTTTCATGGATGATATTGTGAGGTAAGAAGAATATCAGAAAAGGGAACTCATATCTTTACTACCCACTCCTTTAAGATGTGCTGTAGGAAATGGAAATCCTAATTACAATTTAGTCAAGCTAAGAAAAACCTAAAGGAACAACCATGATGGAAATTATAAAACAACTAATGCAAATTCCCAACAAAAATTGAGTTTTGATAAACTGTAGTAGTTACAAAGAGAATAAGAGAAAGGACATCCCTCTACTACTTTAAAAAGTGCCACAGAAAAAAGAATGTCAAAAATTGCATCTAGCCAATCTATGAAAGAACAAACATTACAAATAAGATCTATTTTATAAAAATATACAAAAAGGCTAATACAAATGTCTTATAAAAATTGAGGAGAAGGCTGTACATTTTAATCAAAATGAAGTTATTAAAATTTCCAATCTGGATTATCTGTCTGTAAATGTGATTTTTAAATGCCTTATCCTTATTCACCAAAGAAGCTAATGAAGACTATTTCAAAAAGAAAATCAACAAAACAACTTAATTTGCTCTTTTGTGATGGTCATTGGACGCTGATTGTTAAGCACAGCCAAAAGACAGCTAATAATGTTCATTCACTCTGTGGTTCTGATTACTTACTGCATATTTTGTGTTATCATGTTTTATGAGTCCTTTTATTGAAAAGAGACACATAATTTTAAGACATTGTTTACAATATCCTCTTGAATGGCATCATATTCTTTAAAAATAATATTACAAAAAGCAGACTTTCTATAAGAAGAAAAAGAGAACAAAGTTAATAAAAAATGACAGCAAGAATGGCTCAAGGCCAGAGACCCATTTGAAACTTATAAAATCTTCCTAAGATCAGATGGACATGTGTTCTCTTATTGCTAGGTGTAAAACTATACACTCACACAGGCTTCTGTTTCCAGTTTTAACTTAAAAGCCAGGTGTTTCTCAAGATATTAGAGGTGGCTATTCATTCTCCTAGTAAAATTTAATTTTGTTATCACAGCAGGTATCTAGTCTACTAAGAATGACCCAGTTTACATTCACAAATATATAAAGTAGAGGGTCTATAAATAACTATGAATCTAGAAATGTCATTATGTAGCAAATAAATAAGAAAATAAACAGAGGGACTTAAAATGTTAGCTAATTAAATAGGAACTGGATCAAGAAAAAGAATGAGAAAATAAATGACAAATATGAAGAAATATATACATTAATTTTAAAATGTCTTGAAATAGTATTTGGTTACATGGAAAAATGTTCTTAATATCATGTTAAGTTTAAAAATAAGGATAATTTACATACCCAATATAATCAAAATTTCATAAAAGAGATATGAATATAAACAATTGTAAAGGAAATCCACTTCTGGCAAATGATGACTAGATATTAGATAAGAAAAAACAAACAAAATACAATACAAAAAAAATGTCCTTAAAGGCATCAGAGAACTAATAAGTTGTTAAAAACTCATCAGGCCAAGATCCAGGAAAGGTAAGTGACATGGAGAAGAGAGACAAACATTTTAACCACGCTTCATCTTGCAGCGTTTGCCAATATAGAAAGGAGTGACAGAGCAGCTCAATGGCACTTTTGATTAAAAATCAGAAATAAAAATCAAGCTCTATCAGACGTGAATGGTGTTGTAATACCACTCATTTTGGATTGGAACTTTGAACAAATGCACCCTATGAGACGGATATACCCAGATTAGAAGGCTCTTCAAAGGGACCCACATGACATATGAAATCAGATTGATGTGACTGTAAAATACTAGTGTGCCTGGCATTCTAGAATAATCCTGACTCTTGGGTTTGATAAAAGCAAACATGACTCCTCTCCAAGTAAAGTCACAATCACCCTAGACATTACATGATTTCTAAAAACAATTTTTAAATGATATCGCCATGATGTTGTGATGTAATAAGAGAGATATATTTGATCTTCATCTCCAGTGCCTGGCACATAACTTTTAAAACCCATGTTTTAAAATGTCACCCCTGAATGATAGGGGTGACAAGACCATCTTTTATTGTAACATTGTGTTTCCTATCCTAGGTTTCTGGCACAGAGTGCCTTAAAATCCCTGGACTTTCTAAGTGAAGGATTAGAGAGTGTTGTCATTCATAATAAGTCCCTTTCAACTATACCTAAGTTTGTGCTGATGAAGTGATTTTGTTTTTATTGGTTCTTTTTATCAACGAAGGTTGGTTACCTGAAAAATCAACCACATGAGTATAAGTAAAATGTTTCCCT
This sequence comes from Sciurus carolinensis, assembly GCF_902686445.1. Taxonomy (NCBI): domain Eukaryota; kingdom Metazoa; phylum Chordata; class Mammalia; order Rodentia; family Sciuridae; genus Sciurus; species Sciurus carolinensis. Next base: position 24,147,811 of record NC_062225.1, read on the forward strand.
GAGTTCTGTGAGCCATCATACCAAATTATCATACATGAAGAGGGAGTCAAGAGAACCTCCAGTCTGTAACAAGTTGAATGGAAGTGTAGATAATTTAGAGTAGGAGACCTATTCATTGCAATTGGCATGAGGTAGCAGGGGGAGGCCAGTTTTGTGGGACTAGAGTTTTAACCTGTGGGGTCTATTCTAATTCTAGTAGTGTCAGAATCAAGTTAAATTATAGGACACCCAATTGGTGTCCACAAAGAAGTGGAGAATTGCTTGGTATAGAAACACCATACATTTGGTATCAGAGTGTTCTAAGACCAAATAATGGGCATTTTTTTTTCCTTTTTGATTTGTCCAGGACACTATCAAAAGTAACGAAGCACAAAAGACAACCAACATCAAGGGAAGGTAAAACCAATTGGAATAAAAATCAACATGGGTTTAAAAAACAGAGGAAGGACATAAACCAGAGCTCCAGAATTTTTAACAATTAGATATAAACTTTAAGGATTCAAAAGTAAGACATTACTACAGACCCAACAGACATTCAACAAATTAAAGAGAAATATTATAAACAATCTTATGCCTATATATTCAACAACTTAGTTGAAGTGGAAAATTTCCTTTAAAGACATAAGCTACTACAGCACACTCAAGAAGAAACAGATCATTTGAAGAATAGTCCTATGCAGTAAAGGAACTCACATATAAATATCTTTCAGCAAATAAAACTGTAGGCATCAATGGTTCACCAATAAATTCTATTATATTTAAAATTATGTTAATAAATATAACAAGTGTATACTATATTGAAAAATGTCAATTCCACATAAGGCTTCCAAATAGAAAATAACATATCCAAACTAATTTAAGTGGCCAGTACTACCATAATACCAAAACCAAGCAAAGACTTTTCAAGAAAAGAAAAACACAAAACTATATCCCTTGTGAACAGAAATATAAAGATGTGACACTTTTGGCAAACTGAATCAAATTGTACATATATCTATGTGTATGTGATGTTAATACTTCATGACTCCATGGAATGTATCTAAGGAATGTAATTTTGAATTCACATTTTAAAAACTAACCTATAATCTGAATATGCCCTCCAAAAGTTAATGTGTTAGAAAAGAGGTGAAAGACCTCTTCAATGAAAACTACACAACACTTTAAGAAAGAAATTGAAGAAGACCTTAGAAAATGGAAAGATCTCCCGTGCTCTTTAATAGGCAGAATTAATATTGTTAAAATGGCCATACTACCAAAAGTGTTATACAGATTCAATGCAATTCCTGTTAAAATCCCAATGACATTCTTCATACAAATAGAAGAAATCATCATGAAATTCATTTGGAAAAATAAAAGTCCCAGAATACCTAAGCCAATCCTTAGTAAGAAGAGTGAAGCAGGAGACATCACATTACCAGAACTTAACCTACACTACAGAGCAGTACAAAAACAGTATGGTATTGGCACCAAAATAGACATGTAGGCCAATGGTACAGAATAGAAGACACAGAGACAAAAACACATAAATAACAGTTATCTCATCCTGGACAAAGGTGTCAAAAATATACAGAAAATGGACTAAGATACCAATGTAATTCATTATATTAAACAACTAAAAATAATAAAGCAAATGATCACCACAAAAGATGCACAAAAAGTAACTTATAAAAATCAGCATTCTTTCAAACTAAATACTTACAGCAAACTACAGATAGATGGGAATGTCCTCCAACTAAAAAATAAAAAATATACAAAAATAGGCTATAGAAAAAATAGCCTATTCAACAACTGGTGCTGGGAAAACTGGAAATCCATATGTAAGAAAATGAAATTAAACCTTTATCTCTCGCCCCGCACAAAAATCAACTCCAAGTGGACCAAAGACTTAGGCACTAGAACAGAGACTCTGCATTTAATAGAAGAAAAAAATAAGTCCAAATCTTCATCATGTCAGCTTAGGACCTTACTTCCTTAACAAGACTCCTAAAGGGCAAGAAGTAAAATTAAGAATCAATAAATGGGATGAATTCAAACTAAAAAACTTCTTCTCATCAAAGGAAACAATCAATAATGTGAAGAGAGAGCCCACAGAGTGGGAGAAAATCTTTATCACAGGCATTTCAGATAGAGCACTTATCTCCAGGATATATAAAGAACTCAAAAAACTTAACACCAAAAAAACAAATAACTCAATAAATAAATGGGCTAAGGAACTGAACAGACATTTCACAGAAGAAATATAATCAATATAATCAATCAAAAAACATATGAAAAAATGTTCACCATACCTTGCAATTAGAGAAATGCAAATCAAATCTCACTTCAGTCAGAGAGGCAATTATCAAAATGCAAGCAATAGTAAGTGTTGGTGAGGATGTGGGGGAAAAGGTACACTCATACAATGTTGGTGGAACTGAAGATTGGTGCAACCACGTGCAACCACTTTGGAAAGTAGTATGGAGATTCCTCAGAAAACCTGGAATGGAACCACCATTTGACCCAGCTATCCCACTCCTTGGTTTTTATCCAAAGGACTTAAAATCAGCATACTACAGTGATGCAGACACATCAATGTTTATAGCAGCTCAATTCATAATAGCTAAACTATAGAACCAACCTAGATGCCCTTCAACAGATGAATGGATAAAGAAAATATGGTGTACCTATATATACACACACAACGGAATATTACTAAGTTTTAAAGAAGAATGAAATTATGGCATTTGCAGGTAAATGGATGGAACTAGAGAATATCATGTTAAGTGAAATAAGCCAATTCCAAAAATCTAAAGGCTGAATGTTTTCTCTGATAAGCCAATGCTGATCCATGGTGGGGGTGTGGGTAGAGAAGAATGAACTTTGGATTATGCAGAGGGGTGTGAGGTGAGGGGTGGGGCAGTGGGGATGAGAAGGACTACAGAATGAGACAAACATTATTAACCTATATACATGCATGAAAAAAATTTTTAATAAAAATAAGTTAATGTATTAGAACTGTGATTCCCAATACAAAAATATAGGGAACTCGTAGGATCTTTAAAAGGTGACAGTCATTAAGTAATATATTCTTGTAGAACTGGATTAGTTACCACAAAAGTAGGTTGTTATAAGGTGAGTCTGCTCCTCCAGTCTCCAGTATTCTGTTGCAGCAACAGAAAATGGACTAAGATACCAATGTAATTCATTATATTAAACAACTAAAAATAATAAAGCAAATGATCACCACAAAAGATGCACAAAAAGTAACTTATAAAAATCAGCATTCTTTCAAACTAAATACTTACAGCAAACTACAGATAGATGGGAATGTCCTCCAACTAAAAAATAAATAAATAAATAAAGGGTTTTTACTTAGACTAAATATGTACCACATATTTAATGGTAAAAGACTAAATGATTACCTTCTTCGCTAGGGAACAAAGTGAAGAGAGCAATCCCCACTACTTCTCTTCAACATTATGTTGAATAACACAAAGTAAAAAGGTAAAATTAAGAAATAAAAAGCACATAGACTGGGGAGGAAGATGTTTGTCTTTGTTTGCCAACAACATGATTATCTGAGTAGAAAATCATATGCAATATGAAAAAAAATTAGCAATTATAAGAAAATTTAGCAAGGTCACAGGATATATGGGCAATATACAAAATTCAAGTGTAGTTTTATACTAACAATAAACAACCTGGAAAAATACTATTTAAGGAGTACCAAAAATATGAAACATACCTAAGAGATAAATTTAAAAAAGGATGTGCAATACCTACATAATGAAAAGTACTGCTGAAAGAAATCAGTGAAGACTGAAATAAATGGAAAGATTCATCATTCCTGCGGATCAGAAGACTTTTGGGGTGGGGGTAGCTGGGGATCTGAACACAGGGCTTCGTGAATGCTAACCAAAAGTTCTACCTCTGTGCTATACCCCTAGCCAGAAGACTTCTTACAGTTATGATTTTAATTTTCCCCAAGTTAACCTACAGGTGCAATTAATTCCAAAGACTCAGCAAGATCTCTTCAGAAATCAACACACTGATTCTAAAATTTATGGAAACACAAAAGACACAGAATTGCCAAATAACCTTGCAGAACAAGATTGGAGATTCTACACAACTTGATTTTGGAACTTTTTACAAAACTATAATAAGATGGTGTGCTATGTACTAGTATAAAGGCAGATAAGTAGGTAAATGGAACAAAACAGTACAGAAGAAGACTGTGTTGCCAACTGACATTTAGTAATTTACAAAGGGAAAAAATATTAACTTTCCACTGGAAAACTTGCCAGACATTACACTACCCAAGTGACTGAAGTGAGTAATATCATGCAACCCCTGACATATTGCACTAAAGACACAGTACCTCTGCTATATCCATCCTAATAACACATAACCTCAATTTCACTTGAGAAAGTATCAGACAAACCCAAATTAAGAGACATTCTACAAAATAACTGACTGGTGTCAAGGTCATAAAAGAAAATAAAGACTGAGGGACAGACATAGATTGGGGGAGCTTACAGGGATATGACAAATAATGCAACATGGGATCCTAAATTGCATCCTGGAACCAAAAAGGAGGAGCAGTGATATTAATGGGAAAACTGGTGAAAGCTAAGTAAGTTCTGTACTTAGGTAGCAGAACTGTATCAAGGTTAACTTCCTAATTTTCATAAATGTTAATGTTCTGCGATTATGGACAATGTTAACATAGAAGGGGAAGGGTAAAAGTATGTGGGTAAATCTCTATGTTATCTTTGTAACTCATATAATTCTATAAGTATCAAAAACAAATTTTTAAACGAAAAATATCAACAACAAAAAAGACTAGCAATACCAAGAAAAGTAGAGCAAGTGGAACACTTCTACGTTAATGGTGGGAATACGAAATGATACACAATGAACAATTTTAAAAATTAAACAAATACATTTAACCATCTGACCCAACAATCCCTCTTTCAATTACTTACTAAAGAGAAACAAACCAGATATACATATGAAGATTAATACATGAATATTAATGACAGCTTTATATGTAATAGCCAAAAACTGGCAACAAACCAAATGACCATTAACCAGTGAATGGATGCACAAATCACATGTAAAACTATACAATGGAATACTATTCAGCAGTAAAATGGGGCAAACCAGTTAGACATAATAATATGTGTGTATTTCTTAACTGTTATACTAAGTGAAAGAAGTCAGGCACACACATACAAAAAAAAAAAAAACTACATATAATATGACTCCATTTATGTGGAATTTTTTAAAAAAGCAAATCAATAAAGATAAAAAGCAGATCAGTGGTTTCCACAAGTCATACATCATGATGGTGTTTCAGATTTTGAAGCATAAGGATTTGGAATTTTAGCATTCAGAATACTCAAACTACCCCTCTAACTAATACATGAGTCAAAAAAAAAGTCTCAGGAAAAGCTAAAAAAATAACTCAAACTAAATGAAACCAAATAAAACCTAATTGAAATTTGTGGAAAAAAACAAAAGCAGTGAGTGTGGAGAGGTGGGAATTTATAGCACTATTGCTTATATTAGAAAAAGAAGAAAGATCTAACATCAATAATCAAAGTTTCTACCTGAGAAAACTAGAGAAAGGATAGCAATATAAACCTACAACAAGCAAACAAATAGAAATAAGTAAATCAGAACAATGGCCAATAGAACTGATAGCAAGGAAACAACAGAGACAAAAAATGTGAAGTTGGTCCTTTGAAACTACTGGTAATATTGATGAACCTCCAGTCTAGATGGAGGGGATAGGAGAATAAATAAACTAAAATTAGTAGAAATGTAAGAGAGATATCAGTACTGATCCCACAGACATTTAAAAGAACACAAAGAATAAATCTATTCCATAAATTCCATAACATAGGTAAAACAGCAATTCCTGAGATACATTCAAAATTCCCTTATGCAACAATAGATCATTTGAATATGAACATATCTATTGAACTAATTGAATCACTAATTAATAATCTTCTAAACTAGAAAGCACCAAGACCATTGGATTCACTGGGGAATTCTACCAGACATTTAAGAAAAATAAAACAGATTCTCTACAATCTCTCCCAGAAAAGTAAAAGCATAGAGAATACGTCTTAATTAATTGTATCAAATCATCATTACCCTAACACTGAAACCAGAAGATGACCTTACAAGAAAGGAAAACTACAAACAAACATCTTGAAAAAAACAAGTATACAAAAATATTTAACAAAATGGAAATCTAACAATATGTATAAAAAGAATTATACACTGCAAGCGAGATTTATTACAGGTATGCAAGGCTGGCTTGATATTTAAAAATCAATTAATCTATCACATTAATAAACTAAAGACAAAAAGCAAGTAATCATATCAACATGAAAAATTTGTATTTAACAAAATCCAATACCTATGCATCATAAAAACTCTTAACCAACACGGAATAGACAGAAACTTCCTAAATAGTATAAGAACATCCACAAAATATCTACGGCACATCATTTTAATGGTGAGAAATTAGATGCGTTCTTCTGTTATGGTTTGGATATGAGATGTTCCCCCCAAAGCTCTTATGTTCATGCAGGAATGTTCAGAAGTGAAAGGACTGGATTGTGAGCACTATAACCTCATCAGTTCATCCTCATTTGAATAGACAAAGTGGTAACTACAGATAGGAGAGGTATGGCGGGAGGAGGGGAGTCATTGGGGGCATGCTGTGGAAGGGCTCATCTTCCCTATGGCCCTTCCCCATCTCCCTCTCTCTGCTTCCTGGCCAGCCATAACAGAGCAGCTTCTGTCTGCCATGATATCCATTCACCTTCACTGTAGGCCGGGAGCAATGTACTTAGTCAACCATAGCCTAAACTTCTGGAACCATGAGCCAAAACAAACTTTCCCTTCTGTAAGTTGTTCTTGCTGGGTAGTTTTGCCACAGCAAAGCAAAGCAGAGTAACGTACCTCCTAACATTAGGAGCAAGGCAAGAACGTCAACTCTCCCCATTCTCATTCAACATCATATTGGAAGTCCTAGCTCCTAGCTAATACAATTAGGTAAAAAAAAAAAAAAAGGAAATAAAAGGTACACAAATTGGAAATGGAACTGTCTTCATTTGTCAATCACTTAATTGTCTATACAGAAAATTACAAAGAATTGCAAGAAAAAAAAGAGAAATGAAAAAAGTCCTAGAACTAAATGATTATAGTAACGCTGTAGGATAGAGATGAACAGACCAAAGACAACTGCTTTACTAAATACTAGCAATGAACAATAAGAATTTGAAACTTTAAACCCAACACCATTACATTAGCACCCAAAATAAACTGTTACAATATAAATCTAATATATATAATATATATTATATATATATATAACCTATAGGAAGAAAACTACAAAACTCTGATGAAAGTTAACAATAAAAATCTAAACAAGTAGAGAAATATTTCATACATTGATAGGAAAACTCAATACCATTAAGATATTAATTTTTCCAAACCTGATGTACAGATTCAACACAATCCCAATATAAAATCCCAGTAAGCTACTTGGTGGATATTGACAAGCTGATTCTAAAGTTTCTGTGGAAAAGGTAAAAAAATCAACGACAAAATACTTAAGTAGAAAAAGTAAAACATCAGAGACTAACTATGTTCAACTTCAAGACTTATGAAACTACAATAATCAAGTCAATATGGTATCGGCAAAATTAAAAAGCAGACAAATAAGATTCATAAGAACCAATTCAAAATCAGACTCACACATATAAAAGTCAGCTTATTCTGAAAAGAAAACAAAGGCAATTCAGTGGATAAAGGGTAGTAATTATAACAAACAATCATAGAACAATTGGATAGCCACATGCAATAAAATGAATTTAGGCACAGACCTTAATTTCATTCACACAAAAAAAAACCCTAATTTTAAAATGGATCATAAATTTAAATGTAAAACTCACCTTCTAGAAGATAACATTAAAAAGAGTCAAGGTGACCTTGAGTTCAGTTAATTATTTATTTAGTAATTAATTATTTCTTCCCATAAAAGAAAAAAATGACAAGTTGGAATTCATTAAAATTAAAAACATCTTCTCTGCAAAGGATTCTGTTATAAGAATTAAAAGACCAACCAAAGACTGGGTTGTAGACCACAATGAGAAAATGAGCAACTTCAGTGTAGGTGAATAAATTCTGACATGATTAGGAAGGAAGGAAGGAAGGAAGGAAGGAAGGAAGGAAGGAAGGAAGGAAGGAAGGAAATAAGCAACACCATTTTCAAAAGAGGGCAGAAGACCTCAATAGACACCCCACCAAAGAAGATAAATAGCATGTGGATACTAATTCACAAAAAGGTGGGGGAGGAATAGAATTTCAGTGGATTAGACAAAAGGGAATGAAGGAAAGGGAGTGGACTGAATCTGACATAACTGTCCTATGCACACACATGAATACACCACAATGAATCTCAACATGGTGTTGAGATCCCACAAGACTGGGATCCTAATTAGAATAAGATGTACTACATGTTTGTATAAATATGTCAAAATAGACTCTACTGCCATGTATAACTAAAAAGAACAAATAAAATTTTTTAAGAAGATAAATAGCAAATAAGCATATGAAAAGATACTTAATATCACCTGTTATTAGGGAAATGCTAATTAAAACAACAAACAGCACCATTACACACCTGTTGTGGCTAAAATCCAAAAACTGACAATAGCAAATATGGGCGAGGATGTGGAGCAACAGGAATTACCATTCATTTCTGGTGAAAAAGCAAAATGGTACAGTCATTTTTGAAAACAGTTTCCTCACTTAATACAAAACTAAATATAGTTTCATCATATCATTCAGCAATCATAATTCTAGTTATTTATTCAATGATTTGAAAATTTAAGTATGTGTGAAAACTTGCACATAAATCTTCATAGTGCCATGTTCATATTTGCCAAAACGTGGAAGCAACCAAGATGTCACCAACAGATGAATGGATAAGCAAACTGTAGTACATTCATACAAGAAAATTTTATTTGATAAAACAGAAATAGCCATAAAAAAATAGAAGGGGGCTGGTGTTGTGGTTCAGTGGCAGAGCACTTGCCTAACATGTGTGAGGCACTGGGTTCCATTCTCAGCACCTTGTGTAAAAAAAAATAAAGGTCCACTGCCAACTAAAAAAACAAAAAACAAAAACGTTAAAAAAAAGAACTTTAAATGCATACTCTAAGTGAAAAAAGACAATTTGAAAGGCTACATACTCTGAATTGAACTATATGACATTCTGGAAGAAGCACAATTTATAGAAACAAAAGATCACTGTTTGCTAGGGGTTAAAGGGCTGTGGACAGGTGAAACAAGGGATTTTTTTTGTTTTTTGTTTTTTTTCTTAAGTGAGGATTAACTCCAGGGGCACTTTACCACTCAGCTACATCCCCAGACATTTTCATTTTTTTCTTTAAATCAAATTGTTTACTGTTGCTTTTTGCCATTTGGTAGCATTTTACACACAGGCTTTGATCTTCAGAACACCTTGGATTCAGTAGAAAAACCTTATAAATGAAGTTTTGTACAAAAGAAACTTCTCAGCAGTCAAAATTTAGACTGTAAAAAAAAAAAAAAAAACATGCAAAACATACTTTTCTGAAAACACTTAACTTTGAACAAAGCACCAAACTACACAAAATGCAGAATGAAAACAGCATTTTAACTCCACCAAAAGTAGTCATCATAAAAGGTGTAAAAGTCACCTAACTTCACTAGGCACTGTTCGCTTTTTAAACATGAGACACTAAAAAATATTGTCCACAAACCACATCCCAGCTCTATGGCAGGTTTCAGAAAGTCTTTGACTTCATGCTTTAATAGCAACCAAGTGAGTAGGAGCACGATGGGGATCGTGACCTGTGTCCCCATGACTGTAGTAAGGAGGTGACCACCTCCTGTCTTGAGCAGCTCTCCATCCACCTCCTCCTCTCTACGATCTGCTACAGTAGTCCCCATCATCACAGCCTCAACCATATCCCCTGTCATCATAATCCGCACAGCGTGAGCTGCCATAGGTTGATCTCCCCATGTAAATTCCTGGTGTTGGAGTATGTGGTCTTTTTGTTACAGAGAAATCAATTCTGATTCTATGTCCATCAAGCTCCATTCCATTGGCATGTTCTTTAGCTTCCTTGGCTATATCTACATTTTCAAAATATACAAAGGCAAATCCTCTTGAACACCTAAACTGCTGGTCATATACAATAGACACATCAGCAAAGGGGCCATATTTAGAGAACACTTCTCTCAGCTCTCTTTCTATGGTATATAAGCTTGACCCAAACACTCCAAGACAACAATGGGCGTCAGGATTTGCCCGACTGCCAACATGGAGCCTTTGAGTAGACATGGGAGCATGACAATGGCTGGGCCATCTGCGATAATCTCGACTGCAAGACCTGCTACCAGAACGTCTATGGGAGCGGGAACACGAGCGGACCTTGTATAATGCCTCCGAGAACTTCTTCTGGGTCTAGACCTAGATTCAGATCTGGACCTGCACTTTGATCTGGACGCCTGGAATCTTCCTTGAAGCAAGACCTTGCAAGAGTATGCCTTGCAGAGTTCCCCAATCCGTGAGCACTTCCACTTCTGGAAGCAGAACGGGATTCTTAGCGTAGTGCTTTCTGATTCCAGATTACTTCTTATCTTAACTTCATTTTCCTTTCTGTTCTTCATTCTTCCGTTTCAAATTCTGACTTCTTTCATCTTCCCCACTTCACACAAATTGCTCAATTTTCTACAAGTGGAACTTCTGGTCTGATAATTAACATGTATTCTTTCTTTTATTTTTTTCAAATTTCAGCTTCACTTATTCCTGAGCTTCAAATACTCATTTATAAAACATCAAATGACGACTTCTGCATTTTCCTTCTTCAACATTAACCCGCTCACCATAGTTCTGCTTGCCGCTGTCGCTCAAAACTCCTGGTTGACGCCACTGCTGGCTGGGCTTCAATGGAAGCTGCCAACCTCTTGCGCCTTCTCTCTAGAGGCTCTGCCGCAGCCTCGCAGGACGCTTGGGTTGCCGAGCTGCTAATCCGAAATGTTCCGCACCACCTCCCTCGTTTTTTATTTTGAGACAGAGTCTCCCCAAGTTGCTGAGGCTAGCCTCCAACTTGCAGTCCTCTTGCCTCAGTCTTCTAAATCACTGGAATTATACAATTGTGCTACCAACCTGACATATATGGGACTTTTTGCAAGTGAAACTGTTCTGTTTGATACTGCAATTATGCATACATGGCATCATGCATACCTCAAAACCTATGGAACTGTACAACACACTTAAACCCCAAAGTAAGGCAAAAAAAAAAAAAAAACCTAACATAAGCTATAAATTTTTTGCTAATAATAAAATATCGATACTGCCAGGTGCAGTACCACACACCTATAATCCTAGTGGCTCGGGAGGCTTAGTCTGGAAGATTGCAAGTTCAAAGCCAGTCTCAGCAACTTAACAAGGTCCTAAGAAATTTAGTGAGGCCCTGTCTCAAAATAAAAAAATTAAAATAATAATCAATACTGGTTCATCAATTGGGACAAATGTGTCCAACTAATGTAAGATATTTACAACAGGGGAGGACCTGAGGGTGTAGCTCAATGGTAGAGAATATGCTTAGCATGCTCTAGGCCCAAGGTTCAATCCCCAGCACCAAAGGACAAACAAGGGGTATGAGTTATGAGGAGATACATGGAAACTCTCTATCCAATTTTTGTGTAAACCCAAAACTTTCCTTATAAAATAAAGTCTAAGAGGGTATTTTAAAGGAAAGCCAAGAAGGTATTTTGATATTAAAGAAAATGCAGGGAGATTTTTTTTTTTTTAATACTGGGGGGAAACAGCATTTAATGATTATAAACCTCTCTCAACAAATCTACTCGAAGATAGAAATACAATTAATCTTGGTTCAAAATAATATATTTCAATAACTTTATTTTACATAAAAAGAACAAAATAATAATTCTGGCCAGAACTCTCCAACGCCAACATCACCACCCCAAAAAAATAAGGGAAAGGATATGGCATAGACATAAAGGCCTTAATTTCTTTATTTTTTACCGATTTCTTTATTTTTTACCAGGAGAGTCAGAGATCAATGAGAGGTAATAGGGGAAAGACGAGCCGAGGGCACACTGTGAATGCCAGTGTAACTCTCAGAGCACTGAGTATGTATCTATATTAAAGCATCTGTCTTAAGTCTGTTCAGAGTGTTATAACACCATAAACCACATCACTTATAAACAAAAGTTATTTATTTCTCACAATCCTGAGGCTGGGAAGTCTGAGATCGAGGGGCTAGCAGATTCACTGTCTATGAAGGACTGCTTTCTGGTTTAGAGGGCAACTTCTTGCCATATCCTCACCTGCTGGTAGGGCAAAGAGACTGCTCCTGGGCCTCTTTTCTAACGTTTCTAATACAATTCATGAGCACTCCACTCCTATGACCAAGTCTCCTCCCAAAAATCACCTTGGGGGTTAGAATTTCAACATCTGAATTGGAGGAGTGGGGGTACACAAACACTCAAGGTCAAAACAGCATCTATCACTTGAATTACAACTTGGCCTAATCTTCTTCACCAGGTTGAAACATAAATAAAATGTTAAAACACAAAGGCCATAACTGGTTACCCTTTGTGCTAAGCACACAGAAGGCCTCTATAAATACTGAACTGAACTGGACTGGAAAACATCAAAGGTATGTCTGGTAAAGCATTAAAAAGAATCATAAAGTTAAAGTTTCATTGAAGAGGGAAGTATAGCTAGAAGAATTTTTTCTTCTTATTATTTTAAAGTGTAAGACCAAGTTTTGGGAAGAAGTAAAAGTCAATCAAGAGACTGAAACTATAAGGAAGTTAGGGGAAGGGAGATTACTAGTAAACCAAAGTTCTAGAAAATTCTGAAACAAATAGGATCAAAAAGTTTGTAGCTATTAACCTCATTAAGGAAGTCAGGCACTTCTGCCTCTGAAATGGAAATGAAGGATGGCCTAAAAGAAACATGAAATAGAAAATATAAATTAGAAAAAGTTATTCTAAATGGCCCAGATCACTTACAAACCTCAAAAAGGTAAAAGATCATCTGCTGAATTGTAGTCTAGAATGGTCAATCTAGAGAAAATAATTAGGGCTTGGACATGCTTATAAGTATTAGTAAGTAGCCATGAATATCTCAGTGAGTTCAGGTAGCATGATTATAGTAGGTAAAATCAGAATGATTATATTACTTTTTCAAGGAATTAATTTAATTCTCAGTTGTAGTATTTTTTGTTATTAATTTAAATGTTATATCTCTTTCATATTCAATAAAACAATCATAATTCATGAGAGAGAGTAATAGTGAATGGTTAATAGACATAACATTTTCTTACCAACAGAACACATCAACCATGTTGACAGCTTCATATTCACATGTCTATCAATTAATTAAAATCTTATCAACCACCTGATTTACTTCAGAACCCATTTGTTATAACAAACCACTTAAATAGTACAGTAATCTGCCACAAAACTTTAATTTCTACTAACACTTCATAAATTCATGCCAAAATGTGCTTTTGATTATAAATACTACACATAATTCTTGTTGTATATAGCATCGCTTTATCACACCAATTACTTAATTCTATTAACATATCCAAGATACACAAAGAGAAATGAGTCCCAGATTCAAAAGGAACAGTCTGCTGAGACTGAACAGAAGCCTTAGATCAAAATTAGGCATTCTTCTTCCCTACTCAGTATAGCTTAGATCTGGATTAAATTAATCAGTGCCATCGATGTATAAAAATGACAGCTTCTAAGAGATGAGGACACACACAAATCTTGTTGGGCCAAGAGTATGACTTTAACCTCAGTCTTGGGGGGACGGGGGCTGGGTGAAGAGGAAGTTAAGAGAGAAGGGAAGAGGAGGAGGAGGAGGAGGAGGAGGAGCAGGAGGAGGAGGAGGAGTAAGGAAAATGGCCAGGGTTAACTTAACTTGTGCATGGACAGATGGATTTTTTTAAAGCACTTTCTTCTCCACCAGGGAATATCAATAGCCTTTTAAGCGGTCTCGCATTTAAACGTGTGTTCTGACAGTCATGTCAGAGCCTGAGTAAAAGCCTTTTCATGGAAATCATTAAAACGAAAAGATCCAGACAAGAGGTCTGTTTTTTTCCATGGAGCAAGAATGGAATAGAATAATGTCAGTTTTAAAGGATGGAAGTACCTTAAACACTGATGGAATAGATGAAACACCTTCCTTCTCCTCACTTTCCCTCCCCTGGCCCCCCATCACCTGAAAACTTTACCTGCTGCTGTCTAGAATACTCTATTACAAATAGTAAAGGAACTTTGCAGGTAGGGTTAGGAGTGAGGGAAAGAAGAAGAAAAGGCCTAGCCCCACAGCCTCACATTCATTTGTGATTCAAAGCAAGAGGGAATAGAGCAATCCCAGAAGTATTCCAACAGGGCTGACCCTCCTGGGTCCTGTGCTCCCCATGTGTAACTCACAAAGTCTCACAGCTCTCAACTTTAAACTGCTGAATCATTTCAGCAAGTGGTGTGTACCTATCTGTTGGTGAGAAATAACAGTCATTCCTTGCTCCAACCATCACTTCCTTGCTTCCCACTGCTCAGTGCTCCTTGCCCACTGTCAAGCACTGCAGCAGTGCTGATGGACTCTCCCCAGGAAACTGGAGGGTGAGCCAGCCAGCCACAAAGGTCACTTTATATCTTGGCTCAAACCTTAGGCCCTCTGCAAAAGATGTTTTTGTTCCTGAAAGACCACAGAGATACTGGTATTTCCCTTACCCAAGTTAACAACTTTTCAAGGACTTCCCCCACCCACCATATTTTTCCCTTATGGCCCTTCCTCCCCTTAATATCACACTGGAATCTTGATCCTTTAGAATGTTTTTTTCATTTATATGTTCCATCAAAATCGTTTCTGAGCGATTATTAACTGTGCCAGGAAAAAAAATCATTTCAGATTTATTAGTCCCTGGTCATTTGATGCTGATGGAAGTTTCTGTCACACTGATCTTCTAGATTCCCCAAATGATTTAGTGGCTCTAACCACCTTAGGAAGAAGTATAATACAAAATCCAAAGTCAGTGTTATGAAATAAATCTCAGAGATGCCTGGAGGTTTCCCCTGAGAGTTAGTGTTATTCATAGTCTTAATCCCACTTTAAAAAAAAAAAAAAAAAAAAACTGTGAAATAACTCTGGTTTCAGATTCTTCAAAGACACTTTGAAATTTTCACTTTCACTCTTAGATCAAGGGAAATTTTGTAATCTTTCTGAGTCTTTAAAAACATTACAAAAAGGAATACCACCATCATCATATTTGTGAATGCTCTTTATTCCCCAGGCACTAAACTAAGCATATAATCTGAATTATTTTACTTAAATTTCAAACACTGTTATTGGGTAGATAACTTTTGTTATTTCCACTTTAGAGAAGAGGAAATTAAGGTTTAGAGAAGTGCATTAAGTCACCAAAGTTTGCAAATTCCAGAGAATGGAAGAACCAAGATTTTAGGAAAAACTTAAGAGTGGCTACACCCTCAATCTTTACAATTATACCCTCGTGTGCAGAATAACTTCAGTCCTCTTACTGATTATGCACAGATTAACTTACATTAAAATTATTTTAACTCTGAGTCTGGAATGAGAGAGAGAGAGAGAGAGAGAGAGAGAGAGAGAGAGAGAGAGTGTGTGTGTGTGTGTGTGTGTACGTACTCCATATATAGTTTGTTTGTTTGAGTTTTGCTTTGTTTTATTTTGAGACAGGGTCTTGCTATATTGCCCAAACTGGTCTGGAACTCCTGAGTTCAAGTGATCCTCCTGCAACAGCCTCCCAAGTGCTAGGACTACAGGTGTACCACCACACCTGGCTTGGTTTGTGTTATCTCATCAAAGAGTAAAAGAAATAATTAAAACATTCCTGGGAGGGAGGGAGGCTTCCTAGTTAATAAAAACAGTGATGGCCCTCTTATTTAACAATTTGGTGATATGTATACAAAAATACAAGAATTTCTTATGCACTTAAGAAATCCATAAAATCTGAAAGCAAAACACAACTTATAAAGATTACAATTAAGAAGGTCCAACTTAGAGGAATGCTAAAGTCTCAGGCTGAGAAGGCAAGTCAGCAATCAGTTCACACTGAAAAAAGAAACACAGAAGCTCTTTGCAACTTACCAGCCCATCTTATAGTCTCTGCCTCTTCTTATCTTGGTTATATAATTGTCCTCTCAGCCCAGAGGAAAAGAATTTTATAAGTTTTTACTACTTCTCATTATATTAACCAGTCTCAAATAGAATTAATCTATTTTCTTTGCCTCAAAAGACACTAAACCTTTTTTTTAAAAAAAGGTTCAGAAAATGTCTAAGAAGTCACCTTTGCTCTCTTTGTTTAGTGAGAAGGACCACTCTTGTCACATTCCAGGAAAGTAAGACTAGCACAAGTACATTAAGGACTGCTTCATTAGCTAATCCACTGCAGGCAAACAACCCTCAGCAAAGTTAATTAATATCATCTCAAACTCCTTTTAAACCTACTCTTTTCCTTTAGTCCTCAGAAAAAAATGAAAAGACATTGAAGAAAATGTTACTGTAACAAAAGTCATTGTTACTGAATTAATGTGATAGTTTTACATCTTTTATTCCAACCCAATATCACTAAAAATAACAATCTTCGTATTTATGACACAGTAGTGAATATCTGGATAATAACTCAGAACCGAATTCACCCTATATGACGTTAGATAAAATAACTAAATGAATTTAGCTAAGATCTGAAAAGACAAAGCTTATTTATTATGCACATAATGCCCTCTACAGGCCATCAGTGGGATGAGTCAGAGAGCAAGAACAACGTAAAGATTTCTCAAACTTTGTTAGTATGCATTACCACATTTTATTTCCTAGATACACCAACAGTAATTACTCCCATTTACAACCTACCAAAATTTCAAAAATAATATTCTATATTATTTCAATGGCCCAAGTTAGGTCATTTACCAAGCTTTCAACTTAAAGATAAAAAAGATTTACATATACTACATATATACATATGCCATAACACACACACACACACAAAAAAAAAAAAAAATACTGGACAGACCTATGAAGTAAATATAAAAATAGGTATGGGGATGGTCATTCCTGATCCATTCACAGGAAAAATCAGTCCTCCATTTTAATGTTCACCTACCTATATTTCAAAAGAATTCAGATAATCACTTTACTTCCCAGAAACATAAACAGAGTACATTCACATTCTTTTAATCTACTATTATCAAGATTTAATCTAACAAATATTCCAAGTGCCAAAATTTTTATTTTTTTTTATTTTTGATGAAGTAAACATTTTATTTATTTTATTTTTCCCCTCCCCCACCCCTCCCACCCCTCTTTTCCCTCTACACAGTCCT
The DNA here is from genome assembly GCF_902686445.1 of Sciurus carolinensis. Lineage (NCBI taxonomy): Eukaryota > Metazoa > Chordata > Mammalia > Rodentia > Sciuridae > Sciurus > Sciurus carolinensis. The sequence continues at coordinate 24,165,271 of NC_062225.1, forward strand.
TCTTCCCTTCATTCTTGCCGCTCTCCTTAGCCTAACTCTAAACCTAACCCTAAACATAATGCTAGCCCCTCCCACCCCCCATTATATGTCCTCATCCGCTTATCAGCGAGATCATTCGTCCTTTAGTTTTTTGAGATTGGCTTATCTCACTTAGCATGATATTCTCCAATTTCATTCATTTGCCTACAAATGCCATAATTTTATCATTCTTCATTGCGGAGTAATATTCCATTGTATAAATATGCCACAGTTTCTTTATCCATTCATCAACTGAAGGGCATCTAGATTGGTTCCACAATCTGGCTATGGTGAATTGAGCAGCTATGAACATTGATGTGGCTGTATCTCTGTAGTATGCTGATTTTAAGTCCTTTGGGTATAGGCCAAGGAGTGGGATAGCTGGGTCAAATGGTGTTTCCATTCCAAGCTTTCTGAGGAATCTCCACACTGCTTTCCAGAGTGGCTGCACTAATTTGCAACCCCACCAGCAATGTATGAGTGTTCCTTTTTCACCACATCCTCGCCAACACCTATTGTTGCTTGTATTCTTGATAATCGCCATTCTAATTGGGGTGAGATGAAATCTTAGGGTAGTTTTGATTTGCATTTCTCTTATTACTAGGGATGTTGAACATTTTTTCATATATCTGTTGATTACTTGTACATCTTCTTCTGTGAAGTGTCTGTTCATTTCCTTAGCCCATTTGTTGATTGGATTATTTGTATTCTTCGTGTAGAGTTTTTTGAGTTCTTTATAGATTCTGGAAATTAGCGCTCTATCTGAGGTATGGTTGGCAAAGATATTCTCCCACTCTGTAGGCTCTCTCTTCACATTTCTGATAATTTCCTTTGCTGAGAGAAAGCTTTTAAGTTTGAATCTATCCCAGTTGTTGATTCTTGCTTTTATTTCTTGTGCTATGGGAGTCCTGTTAAGGAAATCTGATTCTGAGCCAACAAGTTGAAGATTTGGACCTACTTTTTCTTCTATAAGATGCAGGGTCTCTGGTCTGATTCCGAGGTCCTTGATCCATTTTGAGTTGAGTTTTGTGTAGGGTGAGAGATAGGGGTTTAATTTCATTCTATTGCATATGGTTTCCAGTTTTCCCAGCACCATTTGTTGAAGAGGCTATCTTTTCTCCATTGCATATTGTTGGAACCTTTGTCTAGTATGAGGAAATTGTATTTATTTGGGTTTGTGTCCATGTCCTCTATTCTGTACCATTGATCTACCTGTCTATTTTGGTACCAATACCATGCCGTTTTTGTTACTATTGCTTTGTAGTAGAGTTGAAGATCTGGTATTGCAATACCCCCTGCTTCGCTCTTGCTACTGAGGATTGCTTTAGCTATTCTAGGTTTTTTATTCTTCCAGATGAATTTCATAATTGCTTGCTCTATTTCTGCAAGGTACATCATTGGGATTTTAATTGGAATTGCATTGAATCTGTATAGCACTTTAGGTAGTATAGCCATTTTGACGATATTAATTCTGCCTATCCAGGAACATGGGAGATCTTTCCATCTTCTAAGGTTTTCTTGAATTTCTTTCTTTAGTGTTCTGTAGTTCTCATTGTAGAGTTCTTTCACCTCTTTTGTGAGATTGATTCCCAAGTATTTTATTTTTTTCGATGCTATTGTGAATGGGGTAGTTTTCCTAATTTCTCTTTCTGAAGATTCATCACTTATGTATAAAAATTCATTGGATTTATGAGCATTGATCTTGTAACCTGCTACTTTACTGAATTCACTTATGAGTTCTAAAAGTTTTCTGGTGGAATTTCCAGGTTCCTCTAAATATATAATCATGTCATCAGCAAACAGGGATAGTTTGAGTTCTTCTTTTCCTATTCGTATCCCTTTAATTTCTTTGGTTTGTCTGATTGCTCTGGCTAGAGTCTCAAGGACGATGTTGAATAGAAGTGGTGAAAGAGGGCATCCCTGCCTTGTTCCAGTTTTTAGGGGGAACGCTTTCAGTTTTTCACCATTTAGAATGATATTAGCCATGGGCTTAGCGTAGTTTGCCTTTATAATGTTTAGGAATGTTCCCACTACCCCAATTTTTTCTAGTGTTTTGAGCATGAAGGGATGCTGTATTTTATCAAATGCTTTTTCTGCATCTATTAAAATAATCATGTGATTCTTAACTTTAAGTCTGTTGATATGGTGAATGACATTTATTGATTTCCGAATGTTGAACCAACCTTGCATCCCTGGGATAAAACCCACTTGATCGTGGTGCACTATCTTTTTAATATATATTTATATGCGATTTGCTAAAATTTTGTTGAGAATTTTTGCATCGATATTCATTAAGGATATTGGTCTGAAATTTTCTTTCCTCGATGTGTCTCTGTCTGGTTTAGGTATCAGGGTGATACTGGCTTCATAGAACGAGTTTGGTAGGGTTCCCTCCTCTTCTATTTCATGGAATAGTTTGAGAAGTATTGGAATGAGCTCTTCTTTAAAGGTTTTGTAGAACTCGGCTGAGAACCCATCTGGTCCTGGACTTTTCTTTGTTGGTAGGCTTTTGATGACCTCTTCTATTTCATTGCTTGAAATTGGTTTATTTAAGTTGTGTATGTCCTCCTCGTTCAGTTTAGGTAGTTCATATGTCTCTAGAAATTTTTAAATGTCACCCTCATGGTTGATGCAATGCAACATAATAAAATAAGAAATTTATTTAAGTGAAGTGGTTTCCTCCTTGTTAAACTCATAGCATTCCAAACATATTGCCATGCTCACAGCAACAATAATTCAGAAATGGGATGGGTAGAGGACATAATAAGACATGAAAAGAAAAGAGGAAAAATAGATTACAATGTTATAAAAAATGTATATCTCATATAGGGGTAGATCTGAACTAAATCTAACTATATAGCTCAAGTTATTTCCTCATGTAACCACAGTCTTTGACATAACCTACTGAAGATAAAATCACACCTATCCAATGTATTGCACTCATAAGTTTCTGAATCTTTTTCTTTCTCTCTTTCTCAGTAGATTCATTACAAATGAAGTATATGCTTAAGGAAAGTCTTTCAGTGAATGTGTAAAAAATGTATTTTATACCCTACAGCCCATGAAATAATCAAGGATAAAGTGAGGGGCTAGGGTTGTAGCTCAGTGGTAGAGCACTTGCCTAGTATGTGTGAGGCACTGAGTTCGATTCTCAGTACCACATATAAGCAAATAAATAAAAATAAATAAAGGTACATCAATAACTAAAAAATATTTTAAAAAAAAAGGATAAAGTGAGTCATTCTGGATCCAATCACAGGAAAAATCAGTCCTCCATTTTAATATGCTTCATAAGGTAAATGGACAATTAAAAACATGATAATTCTTTGGTTCAGGAAACTTTATATATAAGTTTTATAAGATTCCATAACACATATAGAGTCAATCAAATTCCCATGTGTAAAAAAGAAGAATACAAAGGTTTTAAAAGAGAGGATGGCCTAATCACATGATAATACAAATATCTGATTTTATTCAATGTAACATTTTTTTTTTTAAATAGGGCCTACTAGCTGACAAGTCACATACAACATTTATCTAACTTTCATAGACATGAGAAAGAATATCAGTAAGATTTTTCCAGTGAATGGTGAGAGGTCAGGATTAAAATTTTCACAATTTGGATGTTGGAATAAAAAGAATAGGTATGGGAACTGGCGGCATAGTTCAGTAGTATAGCACTTGTGTAGCATGCACAAGGCCCCTGGGTTCAATACCTAGTATCTTGAAGAAGAAGAAAGAAGGAGAAAGAAGAAAGAAAAAGAAAGAAGGAGGAGGAGGAAAGAGTAGTCATGAAAGTGATGCTAAATTGAAAGCAAATGAATTCCAATTCATAGTGAACAAAAAAAAATCAAGAAAAATTGTCAGCAATGGGACAATACAAATAGGATATATGAAGGTAGGATGGCTTGGTATAAATTCAGCAATATGAAAAAAAGCAAACATTAAAATTGATAAGCTTAAATGACCTAACAACACTGTTTAGACCTGAATGCACAATGCTATAGTACATGAGAGCAGAACACAACACATAATATTCTAAGAATTCTCTCCCTGAAATCTTGAGCGGCTCCATGGATCTCAGAATGAAAGATTAATACATAGTACACAAAATCCTGAAGCTTCAAGGAAATTTAAAAAGCCATAAGAAGTTAATAAGGTACACTGTACCATCATAAAGAAGATATCAAAGGGAAGCAAGTTTAAAAAGCAGAGAATAAAGAACAAGTAATAAAATTTAGTGTGATTTCCAGATAGTAGAGCTGGGGATGTTGCTCAGGGATACAATGCTTGCCTATCAAGCAGGAGGCCCTGAGTTCAATCACCAGTAATAGCAAGAAAAGAAAAGAAAGATAGCAAAGATAAATTCCAGAATGGTCTGTGGGCAAAGGGTGAAAAAGTCACTGATCTTAGAAATTATTAAGAGTAGTTTAAGGCTTTAATATTACTGTTTTAATGATCCACAGTATCATAATTCTTTCCCCTCCCCACCAAAAATCATATTTGCATACAAGCATTTTTATTGTTTCTACACACACAATGGTCATGTATTTGGGACTAACAGCCCTTCATGTTAATGTTACAGCAATGAATGTCAAAGTTAAAACAAATTTTTAAAAAATTAATTCAAAGGCCACAAAGACATTGCTCATACCACACCAATAACAATAAAAATAATATGAAAAGTTAAAAAAAAGAAAAGAAATTAACTACTCTAAAAAAGTAGAATGAAGTGGACAGAGAAAAAAAAGTCTAAAGAACAAGGTACCAGAAAGGGATGAGCCCTTCCTAGGTTAGCAGAGATTGACGTCCACTATTATCACCATGCACAAACGTCAAGTCTGGGTCACAGTCCGGAACAGGAGTAAATCTACCAAAGAAAAAGGGACATTGTTGGAATAAGGAGAAACCAGTCAAATTTGTAATACTAACACCTGTGCTGGTCAGAGAGACTAGAATCTAGAGGAGTCCCAAACACAAAGCTAGTTATTTACACTTTTCAATTACCACCAGACACTCTCCCTCCATAACAAGGTTCATAACTGAATCTGCAGCGTGTTGGAAGCTAGGGATGGTGTCAGAAAAATAGGGAGATCTAGACTCACAGTGCTTAGATCACAAAGCTTTGCTGGATGAGCAAACAACCAAAAACTATAAACAGGAAAAAAGAAAATGTGATTCAAAATTAGAAGAACAAACAGTAGTAGTATGCCATAGGTGACCTAGTTGTTCAGATTAGCAGACAAAAACTTTAAAATAGCAAATAACTACTTATTTATGATAGTAAAAAGAATATTAAGAATATGTAAAATTTTATAATATGTAAAAAAAATTAAAGGAAACACTGGATAAAAGAGCAAACAATTTCAGCAAAGAACTGAAAACTCTTAAAAGAATCACAGAAATACTAGTACTAAAAATAAAATATCTGAAATTAGGAATTCATTGGATGGTCTGAAAAGCAGAATGAACAAACCAGAAGAAAGCATTATTAAACTCAAACCAATTGCTGAAGTGCATTAAGAAAAGGAAGACTATTTGGGGACCCTATTTGGGGACCACTGTACAAGTCCACCACTTGTAAAAAAAAAAAAAAAAAACAAAAATCCAAGTTCTCCTTAAAAACAAAACAAAAACAGAAGGAAGGAGGGGAGGGGAGGGGAGGGAAAGAAAGAAGAAAATTTTCAATAATTTCCCCAAAATCTATAAAAGACTAAAAAAGAGAGATCAAAATAAAACTCAGAAAGTCCCAACAAGGATAAAAACTAAGATGTAGGCAACACCCTCCAAACACACACACATACACACACATATACATAGCCCTAGTCAACTGTGCATAAATTCTTTAAATAAGGAATTATTAAGAGCAGTTAGAAAAATTAGAACCATTATATTCAGGGGAAGAACCATTAGAATACCACTGAGTTATCAGAAATAAGGGAAGCAGAAACAAAAGAATAACATGTTTAAAGTCAAGGATATATATTTAAATTTCTAGAGTTACCAATGAAGATCGCTATGCAGCTAAAAATTTGGTCAACACTAAAAAGTCAACTGTAAAGATGAAATGATATTCAAGAAAATGCCCAGTGAATCCAAAAGAAGGCAGGAAAAGAGGAACAAATGAATAAAGGAATGATAATAACTAATTTAAAAATAAAACAAAAAATAAAAGATTTAAATACAAACTTATAGCAGATAAGGGTGACAAATGCCTGTAAGGTTGAGATGGGAGGATTTCCAGTTCAAGGCCATTCTGGGCAACATGACAAGACCCGTCTCAAATGAAGGAATGAATGATACAAACAGATAGAGATTTACAACAAATATAATGAATTAAAAATACCTTTTTAAGGGCAGATATAATAAAAATGAATTTTTTAAAAAAATGTAATGACCAACTTTATGGCATTTTCCAGAAAAATCAGAAAACAAAGAAGCTAAAGTAAAAAGATGGAAAAATTACACCAGGCAAACAGGAATCATTAAAAAATTTAAATTTAAATTTAAATTTTAAAAAACTGGTATAGCAACTTTAGAATCAGACAAAGGAATCTGAATCTCAAAGCAGAAGAGATAAGGTGGGACAGTTCATAATAAACAATCAAACCATTAAAAAGACATTAAAAAACTAAACATATGTGTATGCACATGGGTTAGTATAACTATTACCTAGCTTTGCCCATTGAGAAGGGCTAGAAGCAATGCTATCTTAGTACCAACAGCATTCCTAGTCTAGGGCAAAGAAAATAAAAGATGTGCTTAAAGCATCTTATAGTATCAGAAATTAAGAAATTACTTTTAAAAAAAGATGGAGGTTCACCAATGGGACTCAAATGCAACCTAAAAGAACTTCCAGTGGCCTAAACCAGAACAATTTGAGTGACACAACAAATAACCTAGTGTTGTATTAAAATTCAAAGCGTACTGGACACAGTGGCACAAGCGTGTAATTTCAGCAACTCAGGAGGCTGAGGCAAGAGAATCATCAGTGCAATGCCAGCCTCAGCAACTTAGCAAGACCCTAAGCAACCTAGTGAGACCTTGTTTTAAAGGTAAAAAATAAAAAGGTCTGAGGGATGTACCTCAGTGTTAAAACACCCCTGGTCTAATCCCTACTACGAAAAAAAAAAAAAAAAAGAAAATCCAGAGCTTAATATATGCATGAGTCCATACTGATATAAACAAGTGATGGAATTAATAAATTAGTGAGGTGTGGGGTGCAGTGAGGAGAGAAGGAAGAATGCCAAATAATTTATGGTGTTCTTTTTTTAATTTCTAAAAGATGAAGCTAAATCCTCTTCCCCATCTTGCTCCATGCCACCACCTTAAGTATAAGCTGCACTTAGAGACCTGCTTCCAAAGAATAAAGGAAGAAAAGGGGGAAGCTCTTCAGTGTTCTTATCAGGAGAGCACCATGATACCCTGGTGATAAAGATTCACGTCACCAGGGTTATCATGCAGATATCACAAATGTGCCATATGACACAAAAGGGGGGAAGAGGATCAACCCATCTTTTCCTTTCCAAAAATCCAGACCCAGTCTAATCATGAGAAAAACATCAGACAAACTCAGTCTGGGGGACATTTGCCAGCACCTCTCAAAAGTGTCAAGATCATGAAAAAAAGGAAAGGGTAAGAAACTGTCACAGACCAGAGAAGACTGAGAAGACAGGAAATGTGCTACCCTGGAATGGATCCTGGATAGTAATGAAAAAACTGATGAACTACAAATAAAGTCTAGAATTAATAGTTGTGTACCAACAGTGGTTGCTTAGTTTTGACAAAGCAAAAGTGTAAGATGTAAATAACAGGGGAACCGTGTAAAGAATATACAAAAACTTCCCATATTATCTTTGAAACTTATCTATAAATCTAAAATTGCCTTGTTAAAATTATAATTACATAAACAAAAGACCAAACAACCATGTTTTTAACAGAAGAGCTGAACAACTATATTATATGATATTATGTGAATCCTTCAAAAATATTGAAAAGAATTTTAATGATAAGATAAAAAAGTTATTAAAGAACATTTTAAGTGCAAAAGCAACTTAAATAGTATGATCTAAATCTTATAAAAAGCACAAAAACTACAATAGCAATGGTGCACAGAAAGAATACAAAATTTTTAAACTATAAATTTTTCACATAATGGTTTTTAAAAATTTGCATCTCAGTACACCAACAGTACACCAACAATGATGAGCACTACTATGTTTTGGATGCAAAAGAATTTGATTCTATACCTCTCCTTTATGTTTTCTATAAAAGCAGCATCTTGAATAAAGCAATAAGGCAGATGTTGATACTTGCCTGTCCACTGTCATTTCTCTCCTTCCCTCATACTAACAAAATTCCAATTTTATTAGGGGTGGCAATATGCTTAGGTAAAAAGCTACATTTGGAAATGTATACATAAGTCATTGAGTGAGGTTTCTATGAATGCTCTTTAAATGGAAAAGAATCAGCTCCACTACTATTCCCCTTTGCTTCTTGCCCAACCTTTTCTTGGCATAATACTGGAGGGAGTACTAGCATTTTAAAATTATGAGAAAATAAAGCACAATGGTAAAAGCTACATTTGGATTCAGATTTCTGAGCAGAAAGTTAAAAGAATCCTTGGCCCCAGTTAGTATCATGCTTCTGCTTCATCAACCCTGAAATATCTGCCTCCATACTTCCCCTAATAAAAGAAAAATAAACCCCGTACTTGTTTAAGCCCCACAGTCTCATCAAATTTTCCTTCTGAGAATATGTATACACTGTAAATGTTATGAAGTGATGCTTACACTCAAAAGATTTCTTATTGGATGTCGTAACAAAGGACAAAATACATTTTTAAGAAGGTTATTCATCTCAGTAGTATTTGGTATTTTTTTAAGCTAAAACAAATGTCAGTTTCAATTCCCTGGGATGGCTGGGAGAAGAACAATTCCATCATTGTCGGAGGAAGGAGGTGTCCAAGGACAAAAAACTCAAGAAGTTTTAATGATAATAAAATCAGCTAACACTTCAATGTATTTTCTGACTTAATGATCAGTGTCCATAGGATAAAACATTAAATTGAGAAGGCATTTTCTGTGCAGAGGACATTTGCATTGAAAAATATAGTAAAACAAGATCCTGTTTTTAAGGAGATCACAATGGTTCCTATAAAAGTTCATAAACTAGCTGGGCACGTTGGCACACACCTGTAATCCACATGGATTGGAAGGCTGAGGCAGGAGGATTTCAAGTTCAAAGTCAGCCTCAGTAACTTAGTGAGGGCCTAAGTAACTTAGCAAGACACTGTCTCTAAATAAAATATAAAAAGGGCTGGAGATGTGGCTCAGTGGTTAGGCACCCCTGGGTTCAATACCTGGTACCAAAAAAAAAAAAAAATTTATGAACTATCTTTAAAAAATGAAAAAAGAAGATAAAAACTATACTTTTTAAAATTGCTATACTCAGCTACAACCAATAATAACAACAAAAATCTGGGGTTAAAAACCCAAGTATGGAAATTGAGTAAAGAATATTATATATTCACTAAACCAGTAAAGAGATTGTGAATGTGCATTTAAAAGTCCAAGGAATGCTAAATGAAAACAATGTTCATATACTATTATACAAAAACAATGTATGAAATAGGGATCAGGTATTGTTATAAAATATAAACCAGGTAATGTTTTATCATTTTTTACTTCACAGTTCAACTATTATTTAAAATTAAATGACAAAACTTGTAACATAGATCCTGACATCATCCCACTGCAAAACCCCTAACGTACTATTTATGCAAAAACAAGCTCTTGAATTTCAAATTTCACATCTAAGCTTCCATGGAAGCGGGAAAAAAATTCAAAAAGGCCCATAAGTGGGAGCAACAGAGTAAAAATATGTTAATGGTTTAGAGATAGAGTGAGAAAACTATAACCCACAAGGCAAATATAACCAATAATCTATAAACTAAGAATACTTTTTAAATTTTTAAACTTACAAAGTAGTCTTGACAAATGAAAATTATATGAAATTCAAATTTGTATCAATACATTAAATGTTTTGCAACATGACCAAGTTCATGTGTTCATTTAAGTGTTGTCTATAGTTGTTTTCATATCACGAGAGAGAGTTGGACAGTTCCAACAGAAACTGTATGACCTGCGAAGTCTGAAACACTTTCTATCTGGCCCTTTTCAGAATGACAGTTTGCCAATTATTGGCCTTAATCTTCTTTTTGCTATTGTTGTTTGCTGGTTTATTTTCTTGCTTTGTTTTTTGAAATTCTAGGGATAGAACCCAGAACCTTGTGAATGCTAAACACACACTTGACCACTGACCCCACATCCCTAGTCCTAGACCTAGACCTTCATTCTTTTTTTTTTTTTTTTTTTTTTTGCGGTACTGGGGATCGAACTCAGGGCCTTGTGCTTCATTCTTAATGAATATACAAGATGAAAAGGAAGTAAAGCAGAGTAAGTAACTGAATTAGAGATGACAGTGTGACAGCACTAACAAAGACTTAGATATTCAATCAAAAATGATCTGGAAAAATACATATCCCACAAAATCATACTGTATGAAACATGTCTACAGGAAAACGTCTTTCCTTTTTTTAGGAAAAAAATTTTTAGTTGTAATGGACACAATACCTTTATTTATTTTTATGTGGTGCTAAGACTCAAACCCAGCACCTCACACATGATAGACAAGCACTCTACCACTGAGCTACAACCCCAGACCTACCAGTTACCCTTTATGGAGTAAGGGCTGAACAGGTGACCAAGTGAATCTTTGAGCATTTGTGACAATGAACAATCTGCATATGGGACAGGGCTGAAGAAACATAAAACTGAGTTATCTAATTTAAAATGAATTTCACGTAATCAGTGTCCCCCATCCCCTAAATATCTTACTGAAACCAACACATATTTTCTAAGAAGGACCATAAGTATCTACAAATAAAGCTCCAAAGAAACTGACTTAGCACCAACAACAATAACAAAGTACAGTTGGAATTATATTTGTAGTAACAGAGAGCTAGGTACTAAAACCACCACTTAGATTAAAACAAGTAAAAATATTAGCTAAAATATTAAAAACAGCAGGTCAAAAGCAATGAAATGCTAATAAAATACGGTGGAACCACAGGGGCAAATTCCAGGGGCAAAACTGTATACTCAAAGAAATAAGGAGAATATTAGAGAACCAAAGATGATTCTGAATTGAGGGCATTTACGAATTATAATCCATGAACTTGGGGTTCCATGTGGTGGCCCAAAAGATAAGGAGGACAGAAGTCAGGGCTCCAGTTCATTCCAAGATAAGGAGTCTTATAGGAAACTGTCTCCCATATAAAACTTTAATGCACTACACCCTAGAGATAAGTACTACAGCTTAAAAGTGTCTTCCAAAATTTTATATTAGTACTTTAACTCCTAGTGGAAGTATTGTGAGGTGGGACCTAGTGGGAGGTGATATAGTTATGCAGAAGATGTTTCCATGAACGATAATATCTGTCTCAAAAGAGAGGATTGGCTGTCTAGAGAGTAAGTTGTTATAAAAGCCAGTTTGGCTTCCTGGGCTTTCTCTTGCTTCCTCTCTGGCCAAGTGATCGCATCTGCATTTCTACCAATGCTATGAAGCAGCATGAGGCACTCATTAGATGCAGCCACCCAATCTTGGACTTTTCAGCCTCCAGAGTCATGAGCCAGAATAAACCTCTTTCCTTTATAAATTAACCAGTCTCTAAAACAACAAAACAAGCAAAGGCTGTAAGGATACATCATTTCTATATCATAGCCAACCAGAGGGGAGTCTAAGAAAAGTTGCTTTGGTACAGAACAAAACAGAATGTTAAAATAAACAAACAAAAAGAAAAGAAAGAAAAACTAAAAGAATCTGGAAAGGCTATGGTCATAGTGAAGATGTCACAAGCTTGAGAGCCAGGACTCAGATGGTCCATGCAAGTTTGGTTTAAGAAAATCCCTTACTGGTAGTGCTCCTAGACACCTGACAGAAGCAAATAAAATTCATCTCCAGAGGAAGGAACTTTCATGCTAGGCCTTCAGGATTACACACAGGCAATTTTCAATCACAACAGAATCAAAGAAAACTTAGGCACAAACGGAAATCAAAATGAGTATCAATGAGCAGAAAACACCCAAGAAGACTTTAGATTTTAGCATTAATAGGGACAGCTATTACAACTATTTTTATTCCTTTTTAGAAATAAAATTGTTGAAAATATTTCCTAAAATTAGAAACTATTTGGGGAAGTAAAAATTCTACAAATTGAACTACATAACTGAAATTTAAAATTCAATGTATATCATTGATAAAATATAACAAGAGAAATAATTAACTGGAAAAGAGAGCAAAAGAAATTATATAGAATGAGTTACAGAGCCAAAATTATGAAAAAATGTAGAACAGCAATTAACAGACATGCAGGTTACAATGAAATTCATCTAATATGCATCTAATTAAAGTTCTGAAAAGAGAATGGAGAAGGACTGAAGCAAGAAAAATATTTAAGGAAATAATGGCTGAGAATTTTCTAGAACTAATGAAAGACATAAATCCTTAGATTCAAGAAGCCAACAATATAAATAAAAAGGAATCTACTCCCTGACATGCATCAAGGAAGCTGCTACAAACCAAAAAACATACAGAAACGTTAAAAACAGACAGGGGGGAAGGAAAGAAAAAAAGATAAATTACAATCAAAGTAGCTGTGGTAGTATGAGAGCTGACTTAAATCCTTCAGAAATGGAAACTAGAAGACAGTAGGACAAAATTTGTAATGTTCTAAAGGAAAACAGCTGCAAGACAAAATTATAGATCTACTTTCAAGAAAAAGGACTTAAAAAAAAAAAAAAAGCCAAACAAAACTCTGATAATATTAGTCACAGGCAGACATTCATTAAGGGAAATTCTAAAAGATGAACTTCAGACTAAAGGAAAGTTCTCACAAATGAAAGGTCTGAGATGGAGGGAAAAAAGGAACAGTCACCCTTCAAGCAAATATAAACTATCCTTGATTGTATAATACAATAAATGGCATATTAGAATTAGTAATAAATCAGCCAGGTGTTTTTTTGGTGTTGTAAGGTTCTTATTCTGGAAGAGGGCAAATTTTTTAATTAATATTAGAATTTCAGAAGAAGTGTTTGAATTTCTAAGGTAAGATCTAAAACAATAAAAAGTGTGTATAGCTTTCAAAATGATAGGGCGCTGAGGGATAGGATAATGGGTTCATTTTTAAAAATCAATTCCAAAAGAGACAAGAAAAGATGAAGAAGAAACATGGAAGAGTCAAAAAAAGATACAAAATTCAAATTAAGACAAGAGATGCAAATTCAAACACATACTAGCAAATTAATATAAGTGGGGAAAATGCTTCATTACAAAGATTGTCACTGAAGACAAAAGATGGCGGAGTAGAGGAAGGGTAGACTTCCAGTTGCTCCATGACTCGGGATTCAAGCAGCAGGACTACTGCTCCCAGAGACACGGGTGATGGGGAATTCACCAAATCTTGGTATCGGAATCACAGAGACAGAAATTTGGGGATTTTTAAACATAAGACATTAAGGACTACCTCGGAAATCCAGTCAATAAGGCCACAGTGGGGGTCCACCATGGAGGGAAGGGTCAGCCTCAGCAGAAAGAAACTGAAATTGTGAAGTTAATTTGGGGTATGGGAACCCCTGATGCAGAGGGGCGATGTGAACTGGAGTGGCCCAGAGGAGCAGGTGTGCGAGTGCTGGGCACTGCTCCGTGGGAGTGTGGGAGCTCTCGGGATGGTTGGGGTGAGTTTCTGATGCAGCTTTGTACGTGGGGAGCCAGGGAGTCGACAGCAAGCATTAGCTGACTGCTTCTGCATGCGCCTGTTGTGAGAGCTAGAGTCTTGATGGTGGGGTGCAACTGAGGTAGACACAGAGGGGACAGTCACCAGGGGGACTCAGCCTGGAGATGTGGAGCAGAGTGCTTCTTGCTTTCCCTTTGGATTTGGTGGATGTGGGATTAGCCTGAGAGATCCCATAAATTGGAGAGATGGGCACATCTATGCTAGGGTTTTGATCCTGGGAAGGCCACCTTTGTGGGTAGTGAGTGTATGAGGACAGTGGAAAATAGGGTGCTTTGCTCAAGGAGCAGGGTTCTCAGATGCCCCCCTACCCCACCTATGCCAGACCCAGAAGGTCAGCAGAGATGGCATCACCCACCAATAGGATGGGTGGAGCAATTCTCTTTAGACCAAGACACCTCACGACAAACCCAGAAAGTTGGGTCAGAATTAAAGCTAAATGTGCCTAATCTTCACATTTACAACTGTAGCAGTCCCACCCTGGGAGGGCTTCTACCTACTTTGAAGGGACAAAAATCTCCAGATGTCACTACTTCTCATTCTGTCCTAATTTAAACTGGGGAGAAGGGAAACTGAGAGCCAATACGTGGTTTCCAGGCCACACCAGGTGACAGCTTAGTAAGCAACTCAAAAGTGGGTTTAGCAACCCTAGGCCTCTGCTCTAAGGGGTACACAGTCAAGAAGAAATGGAAAGATTTTCATTTCCTTTTCTTCTTTTGTCCTGTTTTCATCAAGTGTGAGTGTGGATGTGTGGGTGGGTTTATACTAGTGTTGATTGACTCATGAATATACATACATATATATTTTCATTTTTTCTCTTCATTTTGATCACTTATTTTTTTCCTTCCTTTTCAATTTTTTATTTTTCTTTCCTCAACTGGTTGTTCTTTCACCTCCTTTTGACCTTAAGAGGGGGAAGGCTTTTTTGTTTATGTGTTTTGATTTGACTTTTTGTTTGTTTGGTTTGGCTCGTGTTTTTGTTTCTCTTATTCCTTCTCTCCTCTCTTCATCCTTCAATAGCCAAATTCACTTGTTCTCTCTTAGTCTTGTTCTTTATTTTATTATTCTTGGTTATTTTTTACTCCTTCCTTCGTTATAGTCGTTATTTGGCTACCTCGCTCCTGCCATACCTCTATTCACCTTTTGAATAGTTTAAACTTTCTTTTACTTTCCTACCCCATTTTCTCTCCTCTTAATGAACTGTAATTTTACTATCTTTAAGAATAATTTAGTTTATATAATTACTGCCCCCACCATTCGTGTTATTGTGGTTATTAGTACTAGGGAGGCGTAGTCGAATCGTGGCTGTTGTTAAATGCTGACACCGCCATTTCTCTTTGTGCTGTAATTAATGGTGTGAATTCCATCGTAGACACTGGACATTTATTCTAATGCAGTATATTGATCACTATGTTGCTGCTGGTGCCCATTTCCCATTTCTTTGAGAGGCGCTGAGAAGCAACTGGTGCACTAAGAGTTCACAGGGTAGAGATGCTGTGCTGAATTACACCCACAGTCCAGCAAAGTGACAGCGCATCTTTCTCTACTCATAAATCAACCTGCTGAAGCTTCCACAATTTTTAACATACACAATAGAAGGAGGAGAAAAAAAAAAAAAAGTGACTAAGCCCCAAATACGAATGACTAGGTCCATCTACTCCTACAGAAAAATCAGAGAAAGACTTCAAAAAGAAGGGCACAGAAAACACCACAGTGTTGCTGAAGCTCTGGAAGAGTGAATGAATTCAGCAGTCCTGAAGTGGCAAACTAAGATGAAATGGTCAAACAAATACCTGGATCATACTGAGCCTACGTGTAGAAGTTAAGAGATGCCAACAATACAGAACTTCTTATAAAAGAGACAACTACACACCAAAGGACATCCTCACAAAAGAGGAAGAAGAATCCATCTCAACAGACATACAAGACCCCAGGAAACAGGAGGAAACAAACAAGTCCCTCCCAGCAAACTTACAATCCCCAACAGAGCAACACACAGACATGGAAGAGATGAAATTCCAGAGATATATTTTTAAATGATTATTTAAATGATTAATGAACTAAAAGAAGATCTAAGAAACAAATTAAGGAATGAACTAAAAGAGGAGGAGAAAGATCATTTCAATAAGGTAATAGAGATTAGGAAAAGACACAAATCAGAATTCCTAGAAATGAAAGACACACAAATCAAATCAAAAATTCACTTGAAAGTATCATCAACGAATTATCATACATAGAAAACAGAACCTGCAGCTTCAAAGACAGGATATTTGAGCTGGAACATGCAGACAGTAAAAGTGGGGGTGGGGGTGGGGGGAAAAGACATATAAGAACATATAAAACTCCTAGGACATTAAGTGATTAAACTTCAGAGTCATCAGAATTGAAGGGGTCATAGATAAACAAGCTAAAGGTATTAAGAACCTTTTCAGTGAAATAATTGCAGAAAATTTTCCAATTCTTAGCTGAATTCTACCAGACCTTTAAAGAAAAATGAATACCAATCCTCTTCAAATTATTCCACAAACTAGGAAGAGAGGGAGCATTCCCAAACTCATTCTTTTTTTAAATTTGTTCTAATTAGTTATACATGACAGTAGAATGCATTTTGACACAACACACACAAATGGAGTATAACTTTTCATTCGTCTGCTGTACATGATGTAGAGTTACACAGGACATGTAATCATTCTACCAAACTCATTCTTGAAGCCAGTATCACCCTGATACCAAAACCAGATAAAGACACATCAAGGAGAGAAAACTACAGTACATCAAGGAGAGAAAACTGCAGTCCATATCCCTGATGAACACAGATGCAAAAATCCTTAATAAAATATTGCAAATGCATTCAAAAAGATAGTACACCATTATCAAATTGGATTCATCCCAGAGATAGCAAGGTCAGTTCAATATGCATAAATCAATAAATGTAGTTCATCACATAAATGGAATCAAAGACAAAAAAAAAATCACATGAGCATCTCAATAGCTGCAGAAAGGCCTTTGACAAATCCAGCACCCATTCATGTTCAAAACATTGGAAAAACTAAGAACAGAAGGAACTAATCTCAGCATCATGAAAGTTATATTTGACAAAGTCAACCCAACATCCTTCTAAATGGAGAAAAATTAAAAACATTTCATATAAACAAGGATATCCACACTCATACCCATATTGATTATAGTTCTTGAAACTCTAGTAAGATCGATCGAGTGAGAGAGGAAAATTTAAAATATACAGATAGGAAAAGAAGTAAGAACCTGATTCTCTGCCTAGAGATCACAAAGTACTCCAATGGTAGACATCTAGATGTGAATAACAAATTCATCGAAGTAGCAGGATAAAAAATCAACAATCATCCCCTTGATTAGATAACAGCTCTCATAATTTAATCATTTCACTTCCAAAAACCAAGAAAAAAAACTGAGGGAATTCATTACCAATAGACCAACTGTACAGGAAATGCTCAGGAGTCCTGAATTAGAAGTAATGGTATGATAATTGTCATTAGGAAAACACACAAAAGTACAAAATGCACTAATGCAGCAGATACATAAAATAAGAGGAGAATCAAAAAAAATCAACAATCGAAAAATGAGCTGGGTTCAGTGGTGCACACCTGTAATCCCTGTGTCTCAGGAGATTGAGGCAGGAGGATCAAGAGTTCAAAGTTAGCCTCAACAGCAGGCAAGACACTAAGCAACTCAGTGAGAACCTGAGTCTCTAAATAAAATACAAAATAGGACTGGGGATGTGGCTCAGTGGTTGAGTACCCCTGAGTTCAATCTCTGGTACCCAATCTCTCCACCAAAAAAAAAGAATAGTTTTCTTAAACTCTAATAATGAATCTGCTGAGAAAAAAAAAAAAACAAGAAAATTATTCCATTCCAAATACACACACACACACACACACACACACACACACACAAAAACACACACACATTAATAAATAAATAAAATACTTAAGAATAAATATAACTAATGGGGTAAAAAGACCTCTCCAATGAAAATTACAATACACTGAAGAAAGCCAGGCACAGTGGCGCACAGCTGTAATCCCAAGTGGCTTGAGAGGCTAAGCCAAGGCAGGAAGATCACAAGTTCAAAGCAAGCTTAGGCAATTTAGTGAGACCCTGTCTCAAAATAAAAAATAAAAAGGGTTGGGGATATGGCTCAGTGTTAAGTGCCCCTCCATTCAATCCCTGGTATCAAGCAAACAAACACTAAAGAAAGAAACTGAAGACCTTAACAAGATGTAAATATCTATAATGTACACGGACAGGTAGGATTAAAATCATCAAAAGACCATATTAACAAAACAATCTACAGATTCAATGCAATTCCCATCAAAATACAAATGGCATTCCTCATAGACTTAGAAAAAATAGTCCTAAAAGATAATAAAAGACCCAGAATAATCAAAGCAAGCCTGAGCAACCAGAGTGAAACTGGAGGCAAATTATTCTACAGAGCTATAGTGATAAAAACAGCATGGCACTGGCATAAAATCAGAATAAAAACTGATGGAATACACTAGAAGACACAGGGACAAATCCATTTGAATGCAGTTATCTGATCCTTTGAAAATGTGCCAAAAGCATATATTGAGGAAAAGATAACCTTTTCAACAAATGATGCTAAGAAAACCAAATATTCATATGTAGAGGAATGAAACTAAAGCCCTCCCTCTCACCCTACTCAAAAATCAACTAGAAGTGGATAAATGACCGAGGAATATGACCAGAAACACTGAAATGACTAGAAGGAAACATAGGGGCAACACTCCAACACATTGGTGCAGTCAGGCACCAACTTCTGTGTGTGTGTGTGTGTGTGTGTATGTGTGTGTGTGTGTGCATGTAACAGGGACTGACCTCAGGGGCACTTAATTACATCCACTGAGGCCACTGAGTCACATCCCCAGCACTTTTTTTGTATTTTTATTCAGAGACAGGGTATCACTGAGTTGCTTAGGGCCTTGCTAAGTTGCTGAGGCTAGTTTTGAACTCAAGATCTTCCTGCCTCAGCCTCCCAAGCCACTGGGATCACAGGTTTGCCCCAGCATGCCCAGCTGAGGCACCAACTTCTTAAAAGGACTACTAAAGCCCAAGAAATAAAACCAAGAATCAATAGGTAGGATAGCATTAAATTAAAAAGCTTCTGCACAGCAAGAGAAAGAATTAGGTAAGAAGAGAAAGCCTATGGAATGGAAGAAAAATTTTGCCAGTTACTGTTCTAA
Source organism: Sciurus carolinensis (assembly GCF_902686445.1). Taxonomy (NCBI): domain Eukaryota; kingdom Metazoa; phylum Chordata; class Mammalia; order Rodentia; family Sciuridae; genus Sciurus; species Sciurus carolinensis. The sequence continues at coordinate 24,184,384 of NC_062225.1, forward strand.
CAAGGGATTAATTATACCAAAGCATATAAAGAAATCAAAAAAACTTAACACCAAAAAAACTAACAGCCCACTCAATAAATGGGCAAAATACCTAAAGAAACATGTCTCAAAAGAAGAAATACAGATGGCCAACAAATGTATCAAAAAATGCTCAACATTCTTAATAATCAGGGAGATACAAATCAAAACTACACTGAAATTTCATCTCACATCAGTCAGAATAGCCATCATCGAGAATACAAATAACAACAATTGTCTGTGAAAAATGGTTATGGTACCAGCCTGGGTGCCCATTGATAAACTAATATATAACAAAAACGTGGTATATATACACAATGGAGTTCTACTCAGTCAGGAAGAAGAATGAAATTATGTAATTTGCTGGTAAATGGATGGAAGTAGAGAACATCTTGCTAAGTAAAATAAGCCAGACTAGAAAGTCAAGGGTCAAGTGTTTTCTCTCATAGAAGCTAGAGAGAAAAATGGAATTTTAAAAAGGAATCTCATAAAAATAGAAGGGAGATCAGTAGGGTAGAAACAGGAGACCAAGGGGAAAGGAGAAGGAAAGAAAAGGGAAAGAACAAATTATGGTAGCCCTATGTATGAATACACCACAGTGCATACCAATTTTATATATAACTATAATGCATCCATTGAAAATAAACAAATAGAAGAAAGATTAGTAGAAGAGAAGAAGGGGATCAGAGGGAGAGAGGAGGGGAGGGAAAGGGGTAGAACTGGGAATTGAAATGGAGAAAACTATGTTATATGTGTTTGTGAATCTGTCACAAATCAACCTCACTATTATGTATATTTATAATACACTAAAAAATGAATTAAATAAACAAAGAGGGTCACACTGGATTGCTTTAGAAGTCCAGCCATATACTATTTAAAAGAGAAACATTAAAATATTTTAAATAAAATTAAAATATGGGCAAAAATACAACATGAAAACACTAACCAAAAAATGCTAGTAGTTCTTTTAATCTCATACACTATATCAAGCAAAAATATTAGATCATCTAAAAATAAAGATCATCTTATAATAAGATGGAAAGCTTCAACATAAATTAAAAAACATGATCGTGCAGTAATATAAGTGTGTATATGTGTGTGTGTGTGTGTGTGTGTGTGTATTGCTGTGGATTGAACCCGTGGGTGCTGTGCCACTGAGCTCCATTCCCTAGCCTTTTTCATTTTGAGAAGGGGTATATCTAGGTTTCCAGGTTTGCCTCTAACTATCCTCCTGCCTCAGCCTCCCAGGTAGGTAAGATTACCGGTGTGCATCACTGTGTCTGGCTTATATAATTTCATATGCCAAATGATGCTATCCTACGTTCAGGTCATCAAACTTGCGTTACTCTCTCTCATTTCCAGAACTGTGCCGCCTTCAACTGCCCATCTTCAACTGAATGGATAAGCACATCATGCTATTTTCTTAAGAGTATCAAAAATGAATGAGCTACAAAGAGAACAATGTTGAATGTAAAATGCCAGCTCCAGATACATTACATATTTATAAAAATCAAAAACAAGGAAAACTAAATAATATATTATATGTGGATACACACACAACTACAAAAAAAGAAAAAACCTAGAACAAAATATGCACAAAATGTAGCATCCTGGTTGTTTCTGGTAGGGAATAAAGTAGGGACATGAAGCTGGAGCAACTCACAGAGCTTCTAGTCTATTAATCATGTCTACCATGAGCTGAGGAATAGTGCAAAGATGTTCATTTTTATTTCATGCTTTATAACTTTTACATATTACATATTTGAATGTACTAAAGATCTTATGATAGAAAATATAAATACTAAACTATGTCTAATAGTCTATTTATAAATCTGAAGTCAATATTCTTAATAAATGTATGTACTTATATATCTTTTTTAAAAGAATTAACAATGTTAAAGTACTAATAATCTCTTTATGGATGATATAGAATTAATAATGTATGTTTTATCCATTGTCCTTTTAGCATTTTCCAAGTTCTCTAAAATGAATATATATTGCTTTTATAATCAGAGGGAAAGTTAGTTTTCATAAAATTAAAAATAGAAGCAATGACTCAAGGCAAATGTTTGGAAAATTTCTGGTTTTATTATTTGCAACTGATTTTAATAAAAAATATGGATGTAATTTTTAAAAATAACAACAACACTTTTATGTTTTAAATAAGGAAAGTCCCAATAACGTAGTCTTTGGGGCACTTCAGAAAAATAGTAGAATACTGAAATGGTCACAGTGTTCTCAGGCCAAGAGTCTCATCAAAAACCAAAAGATGTGGGTAACAAACTATTTCAAATATCCATAGTGAAAATTGGATGTCGAAAAATATGTTCTTAACTTTTACTTCTGTTGATGATAAAACCAAAAACATATGAACCAAAAGCATATTGTGTGAATTGATCATTAACTGTCTACAGATGTTACGTAGCACTGATCATTTCCATGCAAGACAAGAAAAGGTCAAAACACAGGTAGGTAACTCGGACAGCTCAAGTATTCTCAAGGCATAAAACGTGAAACAGAAGTTGATATTCTGTTTTCCTTCTATTTATTCCTGGGGTGTTTAAAACTTTCACTATTATAGAAGGGAATGAAATCACAGAAATAATCATTTTGGTGTTTGTTATTCTAAGAAGAGTAAGGCTGAGTAAAAATAGGTAAAGTATAAAGAACAGGCAGCAAAACTGCAAATGCAACACAAAATCCACCGTGGGTAAAGACTGGGCTTTTGTTAAGGTTTCTACCAGCACCTACTGTTAACAGAGCTCAACAATCAGCTAGTTCCTCATACTTTCAAAATATTTGACAAGTATTCCCTGAACAGCTGATTCTGTTGGCATTTTTCATAATTTCGATCTATAGTGCCAGGTAACAACCACAAGAGACGGTGGGGAATATATATCCAAAAGTTAAAATAATGCCACTGAAGTCATAATGAAGGGGAAAACCAGAAACTAATATATTAGAGCTCCCCTGATCCACAGTTTCACTTTCTGTGGTTTCAGTTACCTAAGGTCAACTGCAGTCTGAATATATTAAATGGAAAATTCCAGAAATAATTCACAGGTTTTAAATTATATTCCATTCTGAAATAGTATAATGAAATCTCATGCAATCCACCTGGAATATGAATCAACTATCCGTCTGTCCAACATATCCATGTTATATATGCTACCTGCTTATCAATCACTTAATATCTATCTCAACTGACTGTTGGGGTGTCCTGGTGCTTGTGTTCAAGTAAGCTTTATTTCATTTAATAATGGCCCCAAAGCATAAGAGCAGTGATAGTGGCCAATTAGATATGCCAAAGAAAAGCTATAAAGTATTTTCTTTACGTTGAAAAATGAAAGTTCCCAATGTAAAGAAAAAGTATCTTATGTTGAAGTTGCCAAGATCTACAGTAAAAATGATTTTTTTTTATCAGTGAAATTGGGAAGGAAAAAAAATTGCATTAGTTTTGCTATTGCAACTCAAACCGTAAAATGTATGGCCAACAGTATATTAGTCATTCACCTGACTTCATCTCATCATATAGGTACAATATCATTTTACACCATCATGAGAAGGGTGAGTACAGTACAACATTTAGAAAGAGAGAGACCATATTAACATAACTTTTACTTTGTTATAATTATACTATTTTAATGTTACTGTTGTGCATCCCTTACTGCATCTAATTAATAAATTAAACCTTATCATAGCCATGTATGTATTAGAAAAAGCAGTATATATAGGGTTCAGTACTATCCACAATTTCAGGCATTCATTGTAGGTTCTAAAATACATTCCTAAGGATAAGTAGGTGCTACTATATACCTACAATATTATTCTTTACATACTAGTGCAAGAACAAGCAGCCTAAGGTTTATATCCCTAAATATACTCTTTAATTTCTACTATATACTCACACATCAATGTATTCTACTATGAGTAAAAATGGAAGACAATAAACAAAACCTTAAAATTAATTTGACAAGTTTCACTCTTAGATAATATTATTCTCAAAAAAAAAAGGCAGACTAAGTACAGAATGGAAAGCTAAGTACATTTCTTATTACTGGCAAATTTGGTGAGCACAAAGCTCATCTCATTTCTTTCATTCCATCCAATACAATTCACAAAGATATGCAGGGATTAACAGTCTACACAAAGTACTAATGTGTAGGGTTTGTGATGACTTTTCCATGCCAAAAGCTCAAAAAATACAGAGGCTAAAACAGTAAAAGACATATCCTTTGACCACATTCAAAGAATTAGAAATTGGCAGGATGTGCTAGAGATGTTACTGGACTAGAGGAACGGAAAGTCCTGACATGCTGACAAACAGGGAAAATTAACAAAACAAAAATACAAAGGCAAGGACACAAGCTCTGTTTAAAAAATGGGAAGAATCACCAGAAGAGATAGAGGCTAAATAATTCCAAACTTAAAGAAACCCAGTGTTATGAGTCAACCACCATAAGAAAAGACAGAGTTTAGGAGGAAAAACAAAGGACTGATCATGACAAAAGTTAGACACATGAAAGCACTGATGGTGGACTAGCAATTTGCAACTAGAAGTATTTACATTGGCTTATGGAGACTATTAGCTTTAATTGCCAGCATCTACAGGTAAGAAAACAAAGTTCAAAAATACGTATTAAAGACACAGTTTCACTGAGCAAAGCAAAAGGAAGATGTGAAACACCACTTCCAATGTACCATGCTTCCAGTGAAATACTACAGAAAGTATTCTACTTACCTGATAATTATTAATACCTAGATATCTGGAAGAATTAATGCAAGCTTTCAAAGATGGGTTGTTTTAGCAATGAGCAGCCCACATATTCTTCTGTCTAGTGTCATTTCTGTATGCAGCATAAACATGGTGCAACTTATATGAACTCACACAACACAAGCTTATACACAACTAGTATATGACACACACAATGGAAAATATTAAAATATGAAAATGAATATAACAATTCAGCTCAGTCCTACAAACATCTATTAAACAGTTATTGAACATCAGATGCTTTGCTAATGCTATATATAAATAACAATATGACCTGGCTTCTTATCCTTAAGGAGTCTTATCCTCAAGGAGCCCACATAGGTGGGAAAAATACACAAATCATTACATTGCAAACTAAGTAGAATGTTAGAGGTATCTGAACATGGCACTACACTAGCCCACAGAGGGAAAGAGGGGAAGAAAGGATTCAGAGAAGGCTCCCAAGATGAGATAGCCTCAAAATTGAATCTTAAATGTTTGTTCTGCGAAAAAGAAAAAAAAAATCAATCGCAAGACAAAAAAATGAGAAAAGGGATAGTGGCAAGAACAGAGAGACTTGGGCTAAGAGAGGACATCAAAAAGAGAAGACAGAAAAAGAGAAGCCCAGGAAGGAATTTTTTTTTAAATGTTCACACATACCAACTTCTCACATGAATGTTTGCAGAAACCACTGATTTTAGAGTTGCTAGAAAGTAAAGTGAGACACAAGAGGAAGCAGAAGGACAGAAGTAGTCACAAACCAGATAAATGGATGGCATTGATTGGATGGATAAGAAGCCAGGACATGACTTCAGTGTTGGGGAGCTACTGCTACTTAAGAAAGAGGAGTTGAGTTGCCCTTTGAAGCTTTCATTCCAGAAACTATGTAGAAAATGAACCTGAAGACAAAAGTAATAGGAAGCTGGAAGGTTGTTAGTCTACACCTAAGATATGGAAAATCTGAACTGGGGCAGCAGAAGTAGATAAGAGGTAGAAATGGATATGAGGTAGAAACCTTTAAAAAATATCTTCAAGGTAAAAGTATGACTTGTTAACAACAGAAAGTTTAGAGCCAGAGTGTAAAAACCTGTGAGGTTTCTCTAACATCTAGTTGTATGATCTTGAGCAATTTAACCTCTTAAAACCTCAAGTTCTTCATGAGCAAAATAAGGAAAATGTCAGTAACTACCGCAGAGTCATGCTCAGAGAATTAAATGAGTCAAGGCATGTGAAGAGTTCAGAACGATAGTAGGAATACTGAAAAACAGCTGTGCTGTTTCAGTGTGTGTGTGTTTCAGTTGTGGGGAAGCAACAGCAATGGTAATAAAGGTTGTAATAATGAAATGGACGTGAAGAGTGAGGGAGAAGGATGAATCAAGTATCATCTGCAGCTACCAACTGAGGAACATAAGGGGTGGGAAGGTGTAGTTGGGTCTTATGTGGTGAATGAATGAGTTTAATTTTAAACATTTTGAGTGTGAGGTGTGGTTCTGAGAAATATCAAGGTGAAGCTATCCTATGGATGGTCAAAAAACAGGAGGTGAGCACAAAGACCTCTGGGTGACGATGATGCACAGGTGGTAGTCAAAGGCCGAAATTTTTTCCTGTATCCTCAGGCAGAAAACTTGGAGCAGAAACAAAAAATTACCAAGGACAAATTTGGCCATTATTACAAATGGACCAAAGCAGGTTCTAGAGTCCTTTGAGGAAAGGGGACAAGAAAATAACCACTATGAAATTTTCCAGGCTAAAATGGGCTACATAAAAGTTCTTTAACTAGCTTAATCTGCTAGAAAATCACAGGGACAATAATGGGAAAATGGGAAAGGAACTGAAAAAGGGAAGTAGAAAACACGGCAGCTATAAACATAGAAAAAGAAGACCACAAAACCCTAAGCAGTAACACAAGAGAATTAAGAAGACAAAGACACCTAATATTAGGAAGAAACAGAGAAACACAGATAAACAGACATCAAGAACCAAGAATGAGATGTTTAATTAACAGAAGATATGTTAAATCAAAAAATAATCTAGTGTGGATACTAAATTAAGATTTTACTCTTTTTAAAATATTTTTAGTTGTAGATGGACACAATACTTTTATTTTATTTATTTGATGTGGTGCTAAGGATCAAACCCAGTCCCTCACATGTGCTAGGCAAGTGCTCTACCACTGAGCCACAACCCCTGCCCCAAGATTCTACTCTTTAAACCTTCCAACATAAATCAGATCTTTGAAACAGCTGACATTTGACCTAATATTTAGATTGGAAATCATTTAAATATCCAATAAAAGAATGGTTCAGTAAACTGTTATATATCCATATGACACAATCACTTAAAATGTTCTCAAATATTCAGTAACATGAAGATATATCCATAGCCTATTTTAAAGAAAAAAGCCTATATAAAAATCAGTGTACATACTATATGATCTCAAAATGATTTAAAAATTGTTGTGTAATGAAAAAACAAAATGTCGTTAAGAAACTATCTTTAGGGGTTGGGGAGATAGCTCAGTTGGTAGAGTGCTTGCCTTGCAAGCACAAGGCCCTGGGTTCGATCCCAAGCACCGCAAAAAAAAAAAAAAAAAAAAAAAAAAGAAACTATCTTTGGGTTGTATACATATGATGAGATTACATGAAAATGTATTCTCCTTATAATAAAAAACATTAACAATCCATATTAACACTCAAGAGTACAATCTATCTACATAAAAAACAAATCTGTAAGAAGTTTGTCCAAAGTGGGGAGGGAGGGTGAAAAGTGGATAAAGTTGGAAGAAGGAAGGGAGGGAAGGAGAAATCAAAATGTATAATGTGGAAGGCAGGGAAGAAACAGCTAACCTAAGAACTGAGATTTTACCAAGGAAGAAACAAGAACAATCATTTATTTAATAAATATGTACACTTACTAGCTACCAGAGTAGACACTGGTAGCACAAAGGATATAGGAGTAGAAAAAATAGGAAAAATAATCTCTCCACAATTGAGAGATGTATAAACAAATGTTACTACTCAATAAACACAACCAGTCATACACTTTTTCTACTGAATTTACATACTTTGTGAGGTATCTTTTCCCAGCTATGACAGTCATAAAAATTAAGTCTCAAAATGAAGACTTCTGGGCTGGGGAGATAGCTCAGCTGGTAGAGTGCTTGCCTTGCAAGCACAAGGCCCTGAGTTCGATCCCCAGTACTGCAAAAAAACAAAACAAAAAAAAAAAAAAAAAAAAAAGAAGACTTCTTAGCAGACTTCAGCTATACCAGAAAATGTTAATCCAAACATTTCCAAAGTAAATTAAGTTCCCTTTCCCTTTCATTGCTTTTCCTTAAAGATACTAATAAAAACATCATTTAGTGAGAGCTAAGAGATTGTTATCAAGTTGATAAAAATGTTTAAAACTTCATGTCATAATTATAGCCTTTTAACCTCTTCTTTGTGTGTTTTACAATATACATAGTATTTATACATATATGTACATAGTATTGCTTATGTAATGTATAAGTTAATAAATATATATATATTTTTTACTATCGGGAACATGCAATCAAAACACTTAAAAACGACTAGGCTAAATCCTGTCCCTGGAGTTACTGAACACACTTCCTTCTAAGCAGGTTAGGACAAAATAATAGTGATGATGCATTATGGAACTCCAATGTCAGCTCAAAGAGTGACATAAAATTGTGGGACTGCTACCCAACTATTCATATTCTTCCTATGACTTCTTCAATGTTGAACAATCTTCCTAGCCTACACCTGTAAGTCAAGGTTGATACTCTCAAGATTGATACCATCCCCACAGTGTATACCAATACTTAAAATGGCTGTCCCCAGTTACATTTCTATAGCAGAAAAATCAGAAAATTAAATACTAAGTGAGAATTTTAATCCTGTTTTTAGTCCTCAGAAATGAAACTGAAATGAAAAATGATGGTCTGAAGAACTCTAAATTTTCTCCGCAGATCAAAATCAGACAAGCTTATTTTATTGTATTTAATTTTAAAGCAATTATATAGTACCCACCATTCACCACACACAATTTTAAGTACTTTATACACTGTTACCCTATTTAATATTCACATCAACTCTATGAAAGAAGAAACAGACACCTGTAAGTTAGGTGTCTTGTATGTACAAGGTCATACAAAATTGAAAGTGACAAAGTTGGAATTTGAAACAGACTGACTATAGAGTCCACACAGTATTAACCACCACCCTCGTCTACATCCTAACCAATGGTATCAGCCTGGCAGTCTGTCTTTCTATATATTTTCCCATGCTTAAGAACATATAGAGATTTTCTTCCTTTATGTAAATAACATTAAAGTAAAAACTTATACTACTGTTGAACATTTATTCTCTTATGAAATTCCAAATGAGACTGAAAGTCTTTTTATAGTTGTCTAAAATTACATTATCAAATACATGTTCAAGGATCTTTAAAGTTATCTCTCACACAAAATTCACTGCCAGACTCTGGAGGAGGAGTGCCCCCGCCCCACCCATTCATAAGGATGGCAAAGAAACATCAGTTTCTTGTTTCCCCTGTTACGCTGCTGGAATGAGGACTCTTTTCTCCAAAATTTGCTAGCATATGCCAAGAAAGGCTCCCGTCTATACCAATTACCTCCAAATTCCTACACTCTTGTTCAAGATCCCAATGTCATGCATTCTCCTGCGATTTGGTCTTTTACTGAATTGTATAAATATCAGAGGATATTCTTATTATCCTTCCATTGCTACAAGACCACCACAGCACATCCATTACAAACCTTCAGGAATACTCTCACCTCCACTGCACACTGGGTCACCATTTACACTAACAATGGCATTCAACAGAATTTACTGTGGTTTTCACAAAACTGTTACTTTTCCATAGTTTCAAAGAGACTGAACTTATATGTTCTGGCTATCCTTCAAAGATTCTGCTAACCCACCCCTCCCTTCTGAATTCACCCTCATTCAGAATTTAACAGTAGCCATTCCTTTCCCATATCAGGTCTACTCCATAAATCAAATAATTTCAAGCTATGTTTTCTCCCAGAAAACTTCATCAAACCCAGAGAAAAATAATTAAATATTTCAAAACATACTTTTTACATAAAAAATATGAAAAGATGAAATTTAAGAGCATTCTAATTGCACTCTTGTAACTCAATTCAGATTCAGCAAAAGAAATGAATTGGTCTTTCAGCAGTCATCTGGCTAGATCTATCAAGAATGAACACTAACTGACTAATGAAAACACCAAGAACCCTTAAGAATTTAGAGTTCATTTACTTGCAAATGTCACTCTTCTTTTTTTTTTTTTATTGTAAACAAATGGGGTACAACTTGTTTTTCTGGTTGTACATGAAGTAGAGGCATACCATTTGTGTAATCATACATTTACATAGGGTAATGGTGTTTGATTCATTCTGTTATTTTTTCGTTCCACCCCACCCATCCCACTCCTCTTTTTCCTCTATACAGTCCCTCCTTCCTCCGAATTTGCCTCCCTCCCACCCCCCATTATGTATCATCATCTGCTTATCAGCAAGATCATTTGTCCTTTGGTTTTATGAGATTGGCTTATCTCAAGTCTCCAATTTTGTCCATTTGCCTACAAATGTCATAATTTTATTATTATTTATGGCTGAGTAATATTCCATTATATATATATATATCACAGTTTCTTTATCCATTCATCAATTGAGGGGCATCTAGGTTGGTTCCACAATTTGGCTATTGTGAATTGAACAGCTATGAACATTGATGTGGCTGCATCACTGTAGTATGCTGATTTTAAGTCCTTTGGGTACAGACCAAGGAGTGGGATAGCTGAGTCAAATGGTGGTTCCATTCCAAGTTTTCTAAGGGATCTCCACACTGCTTTTCCAAGTGGCTGCACTAATCTGCAACCCCACCAGCAATGTATGAGTGTACCTTTTTCCCTACATCCTCGCCAACACCTATTGTTGCTTGTATTCTTGATAACTGCCTTTTAATTGGGGTGAGATGGAATCTTAGGGTAGTTTTGATTTGCATTTCTCTTATTACTAGAGATGTTGAACATTTTTTCATATATCTGTTGATTGCTTGTAGATCTTCTTCTGTGAAGTGTCTGTTCATTTCCTTAGCCCATTTGTTGACTGGGTTATTTGTATTTTTGGTGTAGAGTTTTTTGAGTTCTTTATATATTCTGGAAATTAGTGCTCTATCTGAAGTATGAGTGGCAAAGATTTTCTCCCACTCTGTAGGCTCTCTCTTCACATTGCTGATAGTATCCTTTGCTGAGAGAAAGCTTTTTAGTTTGAATCTATCCCAGCTATTGATTCTTGCTTTTATTTCTTGTGCTATGGGAGTCCTGTTAAGGAAGTCTGATCCTAAGTCGACATGTTGAAGATTTGGACCTACTTTTTCTTCTATAAGATGCAGGGTGTCTTGTCTGATTCCAAGGTCCTTGATTCATTCTGAGTTGAGTTTTGTGCAGGGTGAGAGAGATAGGGGTTTATTTTCATTCTGCTGCATATGGATTTCCAGTTTTCCCAGCACCATTTGTTGAAGAGGCTATCTTTTCTCCATTGAATGTTTTTGGCACCTTTGTCATTCTTCTTTATGGTTGAGTAATACTCCATTGTGTATACATACCACAATTTCTTTATCCATTCAACTGCTGAGGGGCAATGAGGCTGGTTCCATAGCTTAACTCTTGTGAACTGACATGCTGTAAACTTTGATGTGGCTGAGTCAGTATAGTGTGCTGATTTTAAATCTTTTGAATATAAACCAAGGAGTTGGATAGTTGGGTCAAATGGTGGTTCCAATCCTAATCGAACCCACAATAAGGAGGAAGAGGGGAAGAACAGATATTCAGTAGAGGAGACAAAGGGGAATGAAGGGAAGGGAGAAATAGGAAATGGAAAGACAAGTGGAATGAACCTGAAATAATTTTCCTATGTACTTATATGAATATACCATAATGTATCCCACCATGATGTACATCCAAAAAATGGGATCCTAACTAGAAAAAGATGTATTCCATGCTTGTAAAATTATATCAAGATGCATTCTACTGTCATGTATAACTAAAAAGAACCAATAAAGTATTCTTTAAAAAAGAAAATTTTAAAAATTATAATTTAAAGTTCAATTAAAGATAATAAACAGTTGGCATAATAGCTCCCAAAACTAAAAGGAGGAATGTTTTTAAATTTAGCATCACCAAAGATGCAAGATTCTAACCTGTAAGTATGTTCTGTAATCAATCCTTCAATGGATATCACATAAGATTATTTTGGAATCCCTTCAAATTGTACAATGCTGTGAATTCTTATTTACTCTTCCCTTGTTCTTATCCCTTCACTACAAACTGCCTATAATGTCTATTTGCTACTTACATACTACCATGTTAGTGTACATGTATAATAGTTTTATCTTTCCAAGTAGATATAATTAATAAAGACAAAAGCATGACCTTCTAGTATTTTTTGACATCTACCTAACATACTTCACACATAAAATTAAACACTGCCAAAATGAGAGAACGCTTTTCCCTCCCCAATACCCCAAAATTTACTTAAATGAGAGAAAAAAATTTTTATCATATTGTTTTTAAATATGTTTATTGGTCATCTGATATGTACTCAATCCTATACTATCATCTAAAGTTTGATCACTACTGGACAATGATTTTAATTAAGATGACTGGTCTATGCCTTTGATAGACATTAGTATTCAGAAGCAAATCAAATTCCTATTTAATGAGGCTGGCTGAGTATTATGTTGCAGAGGGTGGACTGGATGAAGACTTACAGAAGAGAGCAATAGCAGATGAATATCATATGGTTTGTAGTAGAAGGAGAGATTGCTTTCTGAGCTATTATGAAGATAGAAATGGAAGCAGAATTCATGCACAGACTTTTAGTAAGCAAAATGGAAAAATCGGTGTCTTGTTTTTCTTTAGTTATTCTGACTGTGCTGTTCTGAGGCAAAATTGTTCCTGTCTTCATCTCTGCTTCTCAGGTTACTTAAAGTCAGGGGAAATTACAAACCAAATTCCTTCTCTAATTGAGTCTTAAGTCGCTGTAAAGGTACATATTAAAACCTCTCTGCATTTCAGCAGCGCTCCCTGTCCTGGTGCCACATCAGAGACCATTGCCGGACTGTAGAATCACTTGCCACTCACAGAGCAGAACATCTGTAATTTAACAAACTATGCCATACAGACTCTTATGCAACCAGTGTACCATCCCCAGAAAGCTTTCCTGTGATGCAAAAGCGTTTTTGGATGGAGTTAGCTTCAAGTAGAAAGTACGATATTTTTATATTCAAAGAAAAATAATCAATAAAGCCGCTAATAACAGCTCTTACATGAGTTGTTAATGAAAAGCTTTAGCTGTTTCTTCTTATGTAAATCAACTGTCCTGCACCATGTGGCCACCTTGGAAGCACATGCTTCTTGGAGGCCTGGCCAAAGCCTATCTTTTCCATGCAATCTCTCTTTTTGAAGAGAAGACGGCATAGTGTGTCCCCAGTACTGAAGGTCCTTCTATTTGGAAAATGTCAACATTGGAAAGCTCACTCACAAAAAACACAAAGATGGAACATTCTTACAGAAGGTTGAGGTTCCTTTCTTTCTTTCTTTTCTTTCTTTTTTTTTTGTTGTTGTGTTATTTTATGACCTATGAATGTCTGTTGATAATATTTGTTGTTCTTAATTAGTCTTGTAAAAGCAGGATATAGGAGCCACCTGAAGTGAAAGATTGGGTTTTTTTTACAAGCAGTGTTAAACAAACATGGAATTAACAAATTTAAGCATTTTATATTATAAAAAGCTAACATTTTTGTAGAAAATTTAATTATTTTAAAAATAATTTTTAACATGTTGAGTGTTAGAAGGATTATATAACAGACAATACCTTAAAGAGTATTTGTTAAGGACTGTTTGAGCCCCCCAAATTGAAATGTTGAAATGTTTACACACAATGTGATGTTATTAGAGGGAGGACCTTTGGAGGTGATTAGATTCATGAACAGAATTAGTGTCCACAAATATGAGTCTCAGTCAGTACTCCTTCTTTTAGCTCTATGGAGATACAATGAGAAGATGGTAGTCCTCTCCAGAGTTCATGTTGGCATCCTAATCCTAGACTTCCATTCCCCAGAACTGTGAGAAATACATTTCTGTTCTTCATAAACCACAGATTCTATGGTACTTCGATGTAGTAATTTAAAATGACTAAGTCAGAAATATACAGTATATGCTTAAAAATGAAATCTTTCCTTTCTTTCTGTATCCTAATATTTTCCCAACCCCAAAGCTTCTATCCACCAAATATAATGTTACTCTCTTGGTGCCAGAACAATTCTAATCAACTTTCTATGTTCAACCCTTTTGAAAATATGAAGCCATAATGATAGCCCCCAAAGTTCTCTGTTTTCCAGATTAAAAAATATTCTTTAGTCTTTCATATGCAATAATGTATTGTCAGAAAGCTACTCTATGTTCTGTCCCTTGCAGATATTCTGCTTCACTTACACCTATTAAACTGTGGCACCTGAAGATGAATATAACAAAGTGTATCCCAAACAGAAGGGAATGGATGATCACTTCCTCATCTAGATACTAAGACGATACTAAACTATTCATTCATCCTTGAATTTTCCAAATGATCACACTGCACCTGCCTTTTCCCTGCCAGGTGTATTGTTCATAAACTTTTCTCATTCTGTACTTGGCATTAGTTATTTGAGATTTAAGAGCAGGATTTCCCATACTCATGATAAAGTTTAATTCTGTTAGATGAAGCCAGTCAAACTTTGTAAAGATCCTTCAAAATCTGACATTCATCATAATCATTTACTACAAACAAACACAGTTGACCAAGATACCAAAAAAAAAAAAAAAAAAAAGAAAAGAAAAGAAGAAAACCCCCCACCCAGGAACCCAGTAAACAAACTCTTAACATCTTTATTATGATGGAAAACTCAATACTCAGCACAAAAGACCCTACTACACAATAGCAGCAATCTTTTATTCTCACAGATTTCCCTACAAGTGACAATACTTTATATTCAACTTTTTGACTATTTATTAGTCTTAGGGCAATGATATACAAACAATGTTAAAAATGAAGAATAGCTGAAAGAAATTAATTGCTCTCAGTGTCTAAACACTCCATCCTCTCTTGCCTTTAGGGCTGTAAGCTGTGTCCTCTACCCACGACATGCAACCCCCAGCACAGTGACCTTCATCAAACTCCTTTGTCTCAGCTAATGCATCACTTTTTATGAGAAACCTTCTTCAAACACCCAAATCTGGGTGAGATATTCCTTTTCTGGGATTCAGAATTACCCTATACTTCTATTATAGTATGGACTGTACTTTATTAAAATTTCTTCTGGCCTTTAATATTCACCAGATTGCAGGCCTTAAGAAGCACATTAGCCATGGGTAGCATTGCAATAGGCCAAGCCCTAAGGAGCCAACAAATCCAAAAGGAAACAGTCAGGACCTGAGCAAGAGACCTGGTTACCCATCCTCCCTTCTCAGCTAGGCAGACTCATTACATTATGGTTCATATTCATTTATAACCTCAGTGACCAACATTTTACCCTCTTATCTCCCTCCAAACTGTCTTTGCCACATGGTCTTTTAGATTTTCTACATGTGAGATCACTATTTAGAAATTAGGGGAATTCACACAAAAATCCAGGTTTCCAGGATCTCTTGAAATTTTAAATTTAAATTTAAAAATAAGGCCTTGAAAATTTTTTTTTCTTTTTTTTAGATTTACACTAGGTCTATATTGCCCCATGGAAATAAACAGTTTGATCAGAACAGAAACTGACCCCCTTTGACCTGCATAGTCCTCAATATCCTCATCTACATATCTGTTTAATCCCTGTAGTTAAGTGAATATGCAACATCTGTCCTAATGTAACCTATTCATGTCCGATACCTCTTCCCCCACACCTTCCTCTATAACTTCTGTCCTCTCACTCTGAGTTTGTTAAATTTCCATATTTCTTCTGGATCATACAATAAACATGTATTGTTTACCAAACAAAATTAAATATCTTACATTTTAAGGAAACAATGCTGCCAGAAATTAGAAAATACAGGATTACTTCTCAAAATAAATAAATAAATAAATAAGAGAACTCTTGAGCTAGTTAATTAAACAATTACAGTATGAGAAATGGCAAACCTAAAACATATTAACTATATTTTTGCCCTGGGAAAAAATTTCCAATACCCAGGCGAAAATCTCAGGAGGAAGTAGCAATAGAAGTAATAATATAATGCTGCAGTAGTCAACCCTAAAGGAGAAACACTGGCACCACATCAAATCACCAAACTAAACTAAATAATCCCAAAGTGATGTCCTGACATAGCAAACTAGAGAACAGTACATTCATGATGACTCTGCAGAATATCTGACAAAATTCAACATATATTTATAAAGGATAATTTATGACAGTGTGTGCACAGGTAATATGGACTAGTCAATGCTCCTTCATAGTTCTAAAATATAGAAAGGTATTGTGTGTGTGCGTGTGTGTAGATGTATGTGGAGATGTGTGTGTATATCTCTCTGTGTTTTACATTATAAAATTTAATGAGTCAAAGATAAATTACCCACAATTCTATATCACTGTTACTATATAGGAAACTTACTGCTCCCCATCCTATCATAATATGTAACTCTAGTATCGAACCAGCAAAAGAAAATGTACATATGCATGTGCACTGCAGAAGTCACATCTATGGTAGAATACAAGGATTGTGCAAAACATCGTCACGCGAACATGAAAAACAATTTAGATTTTTATATCATACCAAATATCAAAATAAATTCCAGAAGGATTACAGAGTTAAATAAAAGGGAAAGAAACATTCAAACTTTTTTTTTTTTTTTTTTTGGGTGCTGGGGATCAAACGTTTTTTTAAAGTATAAAATACAAATGCTCAAATACACAAAAAATAAGAAATCTCAAAGATAAATAGATGATATACATGGGAGTGGATACAATTGATGATTTCAGGAAAAAAAAAAAAAACAACTAAGCATCACCTCCCAATAGAATAGAAGAATAAACAAGGGAAATGAACACACAATTCACAAAAGAGAAATATATCCAGTAGATAAACAAATGTTAAAATGTTCAGTCATACTAGTGATTAGAGAAATGCAGAGCAAAACAACACCAATGCAATTTTAAAGAACTGAAGAAAAAAAATAACACATGCTAGCAAGAGTAAAATGAATAGAAACTCTCTGAACGCATCAGTACAAATATAAACAAAAAATAAATTGGAAAACAATTTTTTAATGTGTAGCAAGAACTTAAGAACATTTATATTATTTAACCTAATATTTCCATTTCCAAAATCCATCCTACAAAATTATCTTAAATATGTTAAAAGTTAAAGTCACATAGAGGTGTTTCAATATTTTTAAAAATCTGACGATAATCTAAATGTCCTGGGTTGGGGCTGCAGCTCAGTGCAGAGCGGTTACCTGGCACATGCGAGGCACTAGGTTCAATCCTCAGCACCACAAAAAAATAAACAGAATAAAGGTATTGTGTACATCTACAACTAAATTTTTTTTAATCTAAATGTTCATTATTCATTAAAAATAATTGATTAACATATGGCATGACTCTAGATAATAAAAACATTTAAAAGTGATGTTGCTCCATCTGACTCTAGTCCTTCCTAACTCTAACCTGAAACAAATTACCTTAGCTCTTACAGCTTCAGCACACTCACCTATAAAAAGGAATAACAATATTTGTCCTGAAAGTTTGTATTAATATTAAATTAGCAAAAGTAGGAACTAATATAAACATAAGTAAAACACCTAGAGCAATATTATGGAGCTGACTCAAGTGGAAGGTTCATTTCCCCTTCTTAAACTGCTGGGGTGTGAACCACTGTGCTAAGCAATGAAATATTGTTCTAGGACAGAGCAAGCTAGTGAACAAAACAGACAGGGTATTCCATTAAAGACCTTACGGTTCTGTGAAAATAAAAAGAAACTTTAAATAAATAATCACACTAATGAATATGGAATAAGATATTTTGATGAATACCATAAAGGAGAAGTTGACAAGGTTATAAAGTAGGATCTAACTTCTGTTGCCGAGGGTCAAGAAAGATCTCTTTGAAAAAATGGCAATTTAGGTAGAAATCTAAAGGATAAACATACCTAGGGGGACATGTCCTACCTAGGGGGACAGTGGAGATAAAAATGACCCAGATGGTAAAGAGCATGTGTGAAGTTCCAAAGACTGAAAAAAGTTGTCAAGTTTAAAAAAAAACAAGGGCTGCAGTATACTAAGCAACCAGGAGAAATACTCAGGATAAGACTAAAAATACATAAGCAGCTATCATGTTTGTCAAGTATAACATGAACTCAAAGCCAATCCATAGTTTGCATCTATACAGTCCTAGAGCTAAGAATGTATTTTATATTTCTTAAGAATTACTTTTTATTTCATTTTTTTTCTTTAATTTTTATTTGTTCTTATTTAGTTATACATGACAGTATTCTTAAGGATTACAAAAGAACACTAATTCAAAAAAAAAAAAAAACAAAAAAAAACCAGCCTTTCATTTCCAGAAAGAATAGATGACCTTTCCTCTTCTTCCTGTTAAGTACAGTTTAAATCCAGGGACAATAGATATAAAACAAACAAAATATTCTAAGAAAGAAAGGCACACCATTGGGAACCTCAGAAAGGAAGGCAAGACATAGAGACCTCAAGATTCAACGAACATGGCAGTTGAGTTTTACTGTCTATACTGAACTGGTAGATGTCTTATTATAACTGACATATTATCTTATGTATACCAAACTGGGTGCTACAGAAGCCAGCAACCTTGAAAAGTCAAGAAAAGCAGACCAAAAAGAGGTTAAGGGAAAAAAAAAAAAAAGTTTTTTCCCTCTAATCAAAAATACCAGGGCCAGGTATGGTGGCACACACCTATAAACCCAGTAGCTTGGGAGGCTGACACTGGAGGATGGAGAGTTCAAAGCCAGCCTCAGGAACGGTGAGGTGCGAAGCAACTCAGTGAGCCCTGTCTCTAATAAAATACAAAATAGGGCTGAGGATGTAGCTTAGTGGTCGAGTGTCTCTGAGTTCAATCCCCCCACCCCCACCCCCACCCAAAAAAAAAAGAACCAGGAAAGAGGCAGGCTATGAAGACAGAAAGAAAACTTTCCCACAATAATCAGTCTACTCCAGCCAGCCAAACACTGCAGGAAACACTGCCCAACTCACACCCCACCAAAGGACAATGAGACAACCACAACTTCCAACCCCTCTAGGTGACAAAGGAGGTGTACCAGGCTCTCCCCACTTTAAGGATGCTGCCAGAACAGGCAGAACTGGGAACCTGACTTTTTAAACACCAGCAGGCAGTAACAAGGAACCTTGACAAGGTGTCAGTGGAGACCAGGTGATAGAACAGAAAGGAGAAATAGACAAATCTGCAGTTGAAAGTGGAAACTTCAACATCCCTATTTCCATGACTTATTAGAACAATTAAACAGGAAATTAGCAAAGGGACAGAACAACTAAAAAATCTCATAAAGCAACAAGATGTGATATTCATAGAACATTCCCCACAGCAAAAACAATACTCAATCTTCCAAAGTATTCACAGAACATATACCAAGACAGACCATATTCCAGTCCATAAAACAAATCTCAACAAATTTAAGACTGAAGTCATAAGTTGTAATCTCCAAAAATAATGAAATTCCCACACACTTAAAAACTAAGAAAAAATACTTCTAAATGACACACAGGCCACAAAACAGTCTCAATGACAATTTTAAAACGCACTAAACTGAATGAAAGTAAAAACAAAGCACATCAAAAGTCAGGGGACAGTGCTAATGCAGTAGGAAAATTTCTGGCACTAAATATAAACACTAGAAAAGAGGAAATGTTTCAAATCAATAATCTAAGCTCTTACCTCAAGAAACTAGGAAAAGAAAAGCAAAATAAACCCGAAACAAGCAAAAGGAAGGAAATAATAAAGACAAAAGCACAAATCAATTAAGAAAAGGAAAATAATATAGAAAATACAGATATATCTATAATAATATAGAAAATTAATTAAATATATCAGTAAGTATAATAATATAGAAAATCAAACAAAACTGTTATTATCTAAAAGTATTTATAAAACTGGTAAACTTCTAACAAGATTGACAATTTAAAAAGGGAAAAAACACTTATCAGGAATGAAACCAGGGATATCACCCAGGCTGAACAATAATAAGGAAACTACAAACAACTCTATACGCATAAATTTGACTTTGAAGAAGTGGACCAATTCCTTAAAAACATTTAACCACTAAAACTCACCTAACATTAAACAAATCATTCGCATAGTAGTATAACTGAGCGAGAAACTGAATTTGCCACTAAAAACATCCCAAAAGAGTAATCTCCAGGCACATATGATTTCAATAGAGAATTCTACCAAGCAACTTTACAAAAATTAACACCAATTCTACACAATATTTTCCAGAAAATAGAAGAGGAAAGAACACCTCCAAATTCATTTTATTAAACTCTGATATTAAAACAAGAAAAAAACTGTATGAAAAAGGAAACAAGAGACCAATATTCATCACGAATGTACTGTAGTTATAAATTATCTTAGCAAAATAATTAGCAAATAGAATTTAGCAATATACAGAAACACTAATACACCATGACCAAGTGGAATTCATCACAGGGATGAAAAGTCAGTTCAGTATTTTTAAAAATCAGTTAATCTAATTCATTATATACTAATAGGTTAAGGACCTAAGAGAGGAAAAGATCTATAGGAAGAAAACCCTCATGATCATATCAACTGATGCAGAAAAAAAACATTTGACAAACCCAAAATTCACTCAAAAAATGGAGAATTATCTCAATTTGATAAAGAACATCTACAAAAAAGTCATAGCTAGCATCACATTAAACAGTAAAAAGGCTGAATAGCTTCCCCTAAAACAGAGAATAAGACAAAGATGTGCACTGTTCCCTACTGCTATTCAACATAGTGCTGGAAATTTTTGCTGATGGAATAAATTAGAAAAGGAAATCAGAAAGGAAGAAATAAATAAACTATGTTCAGATGACATGATAACCTATATAAAAAAATTTAACACAAAAACTCTACTAGAAAAAATAAGTTTGGTAAGGTCAAAGGATTCAAGATCAACAACAAAGTACAATGACATATTATATACTACCGATGGGTATGTGGAAATGAATTGAAAACACGTTGCCACTTAAAAAAGCTAAAACAAGAAAATATGCATAATAAAATATGTACAAGATGTATATGGTGAATATTACAAAACACTGATGAAAGAAGTCAAATAAAAAATATGAAACAGTATTCGTAAATTGAAAGCATCAGTACAGTAATAAAAAGATGTCAATTCTCCCAAAATTGATTTATAAATTTAAAGCAATACCTCTCAGAATTCCAGCACAAGACTATTCTAAAAGTTAACAAAAAGGCAAAGAAACTAGAATATTTGAAAGAAAAAGTGAGAGGAAACATTCTACCTGATCTCAAGACAGATAGCTAGAGTAATCAAGACTTGGCAAAGGGACAGAGACATAGATCAGTGGAACCAGAAAGAAAGCCCAAAAAATAGCCCCACAGAAAAGACAACTGATTTTTTAATATGTTTTTAGTTGTCAATGAACCTTTATTTGTTTATATGCAGTGCTCAGAATTGAACCCAGTGCCTTTCACATGCTAGGCAAGAGCTCTACCACTAAGCTACAACCCCAGCCCCAAGTCAACTAATTTTTTTTCCACAAAGGTGAAATATCATTTCAGTTGAAAAGGTCAGCCTTTTCAACAAATAATGTTGGATAAGTTCATAATCACAAGCCAAAAAAAAAAAAAAAAAAAAAAGCCTCAATGGAAAATTCACAACATACACTAAAGTAAATTTAAATAAATTATATATATATAAAGTATATATGTAAAACATAAACCTACAAATATTTTAGAAGATAACATAGAAGAAAATCATTGGGAGTACAAACTTGATGAAAAGTTCTTGGACATGACACCAAATGCACAATCCATAAAGGAAAAATACTGAAAAACCTCAACTTCTTCATAATTTAAAACTTCTGATTTTCAAAAGATGCTATGAAAAGAATAAAGAGAAGCTACAGATTGGGAGAAAATATCTGTAAGCCATATAGCTCACAAAGCATGCATATCTGGAATGTACAAATAAACTCTCAAAACTCAACAGTAAAAAAAAAAAAAAAAAAGAAAAATCCAATTAGAAAATGAGCAAAAGACATGGTAAGAACTGAATACGGTTGGTGCACATGTGTAACCCCCAGCTACTTGGGAAACTGAGACGGAAGGATGGAAAGTTCAAGGCTAGTCTCAGCAACTTAGCAAGATTCCATCTCAAAATAAAAAAAAAAATTTTTCACAGAATAATTCTGTAACACATTGGGAATGTAGCTGAGTGGTGGAGCAACCTCAGGTTCAATCCCTACTGTAACTGCCGGAAAAAAAAAAAAGGACAATAAGTCATTGAAGAGGGTATATGACAATAAATAAGCACATGAAAAAGGTATTCAGCATCACCATAACACCTATCAGAATTGCTAAAATGAAAAAATAGTGTTGAAATCAAATGTTTCAGGGACATGTAGAAACTAGATCTCCCATACATTTGTGTTAGTAATGTAGAATGGTGCAACCACTCTGGAAGGAAGTTTGGTAATTTCATATACTACTAGACACATACTGAACACACAACCACGCTTTGCACTCCTGGGTATTTATACCAGAGAGATGAAAACACACGCCCCCACAAAAACCTATACATACTTATTCACAGGAGCTTACTTCTAATAGACAAAAAATAGAAACAACCAAAATCATTCTTAATAGATGAACAGTTAAACTAACAGTGGCATATCCATAACATGAAACACCACTTAGCAATAAAGAGAAAGGAATCACTAATTCATGCAACAACTTAGATATCTTGAGAGCAAGTTAAAAAAAAAAAAGCCAATCCCCAAACATCACATACTTTATTGAGTCTCTTCATAAAATATACTCAAAAGAACAAAATTGATGAGTATTAGGGTTGGGTGGAGAGGTGGGTGTGACCATAAAGAGAAAACATGACGATATTTGTGGTTATGGATAGTTCTATATCTTGACAGCAAGCTGAGGTAGTGGCAAACAGACCTAAGCAAACTAAACATACGCAGGGTATCAATATCAATTTCCTGATTTTGATAATATTCCATAATTTCACAGAATAATTCTGTAACACATAACCATTGGGGAAATTGCATTAAAGGCATACAGAACTTCTTCGTATCACCTTTGCAGCTTTCTGTTAATCTAAAACTCTTTCAAAATAAAAAGTAAATGTGACAAACACATGTAGCCCACAAAGCCTACAATATTTAATACTTGTATTTATTCTCTGACCCTTCACACACACACACACACACACACACACACACACACACACACACATTGCCAACATATGTAGCATTTGGAGAGTGGATGGTGGGGTGACAAGATTTAGGAGACTGTTTCATGTCTCCTGCAAACCTTACATATAAGCTAGCAAATACAACCCCGAATTCTAAAATTTCAGAATTAAAGTTACCTAAGACTAGTAATACCCAAATATTCACTGAAAAAGTGAATGAATTGCGTGGGAGGGGTTAGTTTTAGGGTTAGAGTGAGGGTTAGGGAGGGGGGCAAGAATGGGGGAAGGAAGGACTGTATAGAGGGAAAAGAGGGATGGGAGGGGTGGGGGGAAGGGGAAAAAAATAACAGAATGAATCAACCAACATCATCCTATGTAAACGTATGATTACACAAATGGTATGCCTTTACTCTATGTACAAACAGAGAAAGAACATGTATCCCATTTGTTCACAATAAAAAAAAAAAGAAAAAAAAAAGTGAATGAATTGACCAAAATTAAGTAAATGAATAAAAACAAAAATAACAGCCAATTCTGAGTATTATTATGTGCCAGGAATTACATTAAGTATCCTCTGTGTTTTAGATGTCCTCATACTTCAACTATCCTTTGGGTTAGGTTTACTACATTAAACTGTGGATTATGGAAATTAAATTATGTACTCAAAGCCTTAATGTTAGTAAATGGTAAAGCCAAGATTCAAAATTCAAGCAGTTCAACCACAAAGCCTGCAGTCCTAATCCATGATTTAATTCCTTCTGTGAGGGAATAACGAAATAAAATGCAGGAAATTAAATTCGAGACAGAGGTAAGGTCATCAGAACAGAATTGATATTAATTTAGTTGACCTTTGAAAAGGTACTTGAACACCTCTGAGACACAATTACTCTAGCATAACTAATAGATACTAGAATAATTTCCTATTAAGTGAGCATTAAATAACTGTATTTGATAGGAAAGCCTACACTTATTAGGTCTAAAAAGTTCTACACGTTCATTCTACTTTAAGTACAGATTTAAGTATGACACAATGATATACAGCACAAGTAGTAATTCAGCCTGCCTCTGGCAGGATATAAATTAAATGCCTTCTAAAAGTCTCTTCCTAAATTTTCTATAATTTCTAGCTTGGAATTTATTAATTGTAAAAAAATTTATCAATATTTTTTACTTTTCCAAATTTCTATTAAATAAACCCATATAACCAGGGAAGAGAATTATGAAAAACGATGAATTAAAATTTAAAATTTTCCCTTTCAAAAATAAAAAATAACACTGAATGATTATAAATAATAAACACAGTAGCAAGAAAGTGAACCTTTAAAAGAAGGGTGGGGAGAACAAAAAAGCATAACCATCTGGCAACCATACAATATTTGAGAAAATGTTAGTGTTCTAATTGAGATCTAATTGAGTTTGATTTACTTGTCAAGATAATTGCTTCAGTATTAATTAAATATGTCTCCTGCAGCTGCACAGAAAGCAAACCCTCGCATTCTGCTGATTATGTAGGATATACATCGCTCATTCAAGTCAACTTTGCCAGGCTCATGTTACAACAAAAATAGCTCACCATAAATTGATTATTAACATCTCAGATTTTGACACTAGTACTTTCTCTCCATAGATTAAGAACAACATTTCTTAAATCTGGAGAGGAAACTGGTGAGGTTATCTAGACATTAGCCAGAAAACAATTTGCCATCAACAATATTCAAATCTGAACAGATCTTTTAGAGAAGAAACTTGAGTTTTAAATCCCTGGAGTATCTGAGGCACTATTGGTGACTGACAAAATAAACATCAGAAATCACATTTATCTATTTTCTTTATAGTGTTTCTCTGATTACTGGTTTAAAATCGTTTCACCAAAAAGATTAAAACCATCTCCCCATGTTAAAACAAAACAAACATTGGCAGTTCTCATTACCTTGGTTAAGATTTGTGGTACTATGAAACTTTTCCCATATATATTGAAATTAAGTTCTGCTATAGAATCATTCAAATTCTTTTTCCTCATAAAATGGTGATCTGCTGATCAATATTCTTTGAAAATTAACTCTGACACATGTACTTTAAGTATTAGATCGTTCTGCTGATTTTCAGGTTACTTGTAATACTCTAAATTCCATTAACTTTGCCTCATTGGTTCTACTTCCTAGATCTTTATTTAGTCTTTGGGGTGAGTCTCTTCTGAATTCCTTCCAAGTTTTACTGGGTAAAACAAAGAAGTGAAGGGAAGTCTAGTCTAATCAGAGCGGGCTACATACTTAAGATCATATGTCAATGCATCTCTACGTTTCAAATTCATTTTTCACTTTTCATCTACTCATTCATGCACACACCACCAATTATTTCTGAAGCTCCAACTCTATGCAAGACACCAATCCTTATCCTCTGAGATTTAGAGTCCCATGGATAATACAGATTAGAAGCAACTAAAATGCAATGTGCAATGGCCTATGATAAGTACCAAATGTGTGTGGATACACAGGAAAGGTGCTTCATCTAGAAATAGGAAGTGATGGGGAGAAAATATCTGAGAAAGGCTCCCCAGAGGAAATGATATTTATGCTCAAGTCACCCAGAAGTTAGTCAGATCAGGTGTGAAGGAGGAGGATAAGCCTCACACAGAATGAACATGAAGTACTCAGACACGGCTGACGAACTAAAATGTATCTCTAACTGAAACTAAAATGAAAGGAGCTCAGAATATGTGGAAAGGAGAAGATAACTGAAGAATTATAAAAGATAAGCAAGAGAGGTATGCGTCTGGATTTTAGTCTAGAAGTTAGGACATACTAAGAGACTTTAAGTATTTCCTTCAGTGCTTCAAATTAGAATTTTACAAAGATTCTTTTGGCTGCTGTGTAAAGAATAGATTGGAAAACAGTAAGAGAAACTAAATTAATAATTTACTCCAGAAATCTGATAATGAGAGTCTAACAAATTAAATGGAAGTAATGAAAGAACAAATAGCAAGCAGAGGAAACATTTTAAAAAAATATTTAGTCTGGGGAGGTGTGCAGCACAGTGGTAGAGCATGTGCAAGGCCCTGGGGACCAGTCCCCAGCAAACCACCCTCCTAAAAAATTTCTTTAGAAAGTAAAATTAACAGGTCTTTATAACATTACATGTGGAGAAAAGAGTGGAGAAAGGAATCAGAATAACTTGAAATTTTTTATTTTCATGCTGGACCTGCAAAGAATTGTCTTCTACCTCATCTTTTTTGTTTCTAAAGTTGTTTGAAAACTTTCCCTCATTTAAAAATAGCACCTCTTCACTGTGGAAAAATTCCACAACAGATGAACAAAAGCAGAAAATTAAAATCACCCTATTTCCATTATACAAAATAACCACTGTAAACATTTTGCTCTGTATTCTTTCAACTTTATTATAAATCCATGTTATTCATTTCATTTATAATAGTGGAACTGAATAATAAACATTACTTTATGATTAGCATTTGTTCCCTCAGTATTTCATTTAAAAAGTGGTTCTCAAATCATGATGTGTAAACCAATAGCATTAACATCATGTGTGAACTTCATGGAAAAGCAAATTCTAAGCCCCAACCACAGATTTCTGAAAATAGGGGTTCAGATAATTCTGATACACAATCAAGTTTGAAAACCATTATTACATAACACTATTAATGGTAGCACATCTATCCATTCTATTAACATATGATCACTTATTTAACCATTTGTCTATTAGTTTACCATTTTAACCATTTAGGTGGTTTCCAATTTTTGCTGACATAGTACAATGTGCATCCTCATAAAAGATCTTCATGTCCTTTATTATTTTAACTGGGATAATCCCTCAAACTTGTAAATCTAGGTTAAAGCTTATTAAAGCATTGAAACATGTTTTCAAATTTTTTCACACCTGAATACTCAATACTCAACAGAACAGCTGTTTCCCTGCATTCTTAGTCATAGCATATTATCACTCCTTTAAAACCTTTGCCAATTTCATGGATTGTCGACAAATGGCAGCATATTAGAGCTTTAATGAACATTTTTATTAATTTTACTTGTGTTCTTTTGTAAACAGTCTTCCCATTTTACTTTTTCTTTAGCATTTTCTCAAAGTAAATATATTAACTATTTCATAGAATACAAGTATTTTCCAATTGTTATTTGTCTTTTTTAGCATGACTTTTTAACTAACATTTTTGTATTGGTATAGTACATTTGTTTACAATTAATGAATCAGTATTGGCATAGTATTAGTAAGTAGTTTTCATTAAAATGCATTGTTCGAGTCATACAGTTCTGTGGGCTTTGACAAATGTATGTCATTAACAGAATCACAAAAAAATAGTTTCATTGACCTAAAATTTCCCTACACTCTACCTATTCATCCTCCTGTACTGTACACCCAATTCCTGGCAATCTTTTTCTGTGTCTATAGTTTTGCCTTTTCTAGAATGTCATGCAGTTGAAATCATACAGTATGTTTGTAGCCTTTTCAGATAGGCCTCTTTTTTCTTTTTTTTTTTTTTTTTTTTTTTTTTGAGACTTGACTGGCATTTATTGAGTCTTTTGATCAAAACATAATTAAAAGACCATACACACAAGCACACACCTTAACCTCTCCTCTGTTGCCCCTTCCTCACAACTCTCTTTTTTGCTTTAAATTGCAAAAACAGAACCCTAGGAAGTATACACAATAAAGGGGATCATTATCTAACAGAAATTTGACTTTTCGTTTGTAATTTCTTACATACTCCCTTCCAATCTAGGTGTTAAGAGTGGGAGCTTTGGAGAAAGATGATCCATGTCCAAATTCCAGCCCCTTCTCTCTAGTTAGGGGACCATGTGATTTTGCAAAAGTTTACAGAATGTTCTAAGCCTTAGCCATCAGGAGGAATCCAAAAAAAATTCTTTACCCTGGCTTCTCTTACTAAGATGCATTTATGGTTCCTCCATGTCTTTTCATAACTTGATCTTTCATTTCTTTTTATCACTAATAATATTTCTTTGTATGGTTATACCATAATTTATTTATCCATACACCTATGGAAAGGCACCCTGATTGCTTCCAACATTTGACAATTATGCATAAAGCTTATAAACAGTTCCATCCAAGCTTTTGTGTTTTCAACTCATTTGGATAAATATCAAGGAGCAGTTCTGCTGAATCATATGGTAAGACTGTTTAGTTTTGTGGAAGAAATTGTCAAACTGATGCCTAAAGTGCCCACACCATTCTGTACTCCAGCTACATAAGAGTTCCTGTTGCTTTACCACCCTCACCAGTATTTGGTGTTGTCAGTTTTTTGGAGGTTAACCTTTGAATAGCTATATAAAAGTATTTCCTTGTTGTATTCACTTGTGATTTTTCTAATAACATTATGTTGATCCTCTTTCATATTCTTATTTCCCATCTGTAATCTTCTTTGGTGATACCCCAAAGACTGAGACTTTTGGTCCACTTTCTAATCTGGTTATTTATTTTATTGTTCCTTTAAGTTCCTTGTATATTTTGAATACAAGTCCTCTATCAGATATGAAATATTTTCTGCCCGCATGTGGCTTGCCTCTCACTTTTGATTTTGATAAAACACAGGTTTTTAATTTTTATAATGAATTAACCACATTTTGCAGACATTGTTACACTTCTGTTTAGGAGTCCCTACTGACCCCCAAATTAATAATTAATCATACTGTCTTGTACTTTGAAGAATTTTTTTTCATTTACCTCTTTAATGCAGCTGTAGAGGCTGTATTCCAGAGCAACCTTGTTATTCTTTCTCCTACTTATTTAAAATGTTGCCTTTATCCATATCAATTTCTCATAATACTAGGATTAATGAACTCCATATTCTAGACTGTTGTTCTGTCTTTACTATACTCTACTGGAATATTCTAATATATTAGCACCAAATCACAAACATATAGCCCAATAACCATATGTCACTACTCAGGATAATACAGTTGTACTTTTCCCTCCAAGTGAACTCTGGAATTACTTTTAAATTTTGCTACTCCCCAAAATTTTACTTCATTGTGATATTCATTCTGGCTGTGTAATTTTATGATTTTTCTATCCATCAACATATTCCCTTCATGTACTGAAGTATCATTTTGTGTCCTTTCATGATGCTCTGTTCTAGTCTTCATAGCTCCTACACCTTCTTTATCAGTTTAATTCCTAGAAAATGAATATATGCTTGAGTAGATGGAGTTGCTGTCCATGCTCTTGCATACAGGAACTTTTTTTCCATTTTATTTTCTATTTGCTATTTCTTATTTATGGTAAATCACTGAGTTTTGCATATTTTACCTAGTCATTGATCTCTCTTACTAGTTAAATAATCTTCCAATTGATTTTCTTGGATTTGTAAATGATGTTATATTGCATGTTAAAATAGTTCTGCTCTTCTATACTTTAATAATTACTTTATGTTCTTTTATTGCACTGAACTGAATACTAATAGTTGAACAGTGACAACAATAGCACAGTATCTTATTTCAAAATATTAGGGTTTTATACACTTATAATACAGATAAGTCTTTTAACAGGTCATTGAATTCATGTCTACTTTATAGTTTCCACACAGACTTTACACATTATTTTCTCTCTAACCTTACAATGTTTGCACCTGGCTATCTTTCAAGTGTACTGGCTTTGTATTAAGTCCAAATTCTATGGTCCAGTGATGGGTCTCTCAACTTCTTCACTGTGATATGTTTACATTAATCCAGGGCAATAATAAAACTATCCAACAATCACAGGCTATTACTTATTCCTCAATACAACTTGCTCTAACTTAACACTTTAAACTACTAAAACAATAAAGGAAATTAAATATGATGACTAC
The DNA here is from genome assembly GCF_902686445.1 of Sciurus carolinensis. Taxonomy (NCBI): domain Eukaryota; kingdom Metazoa; phylum Chordata; class Mammalia; order Rodentia; family Sciuridae; genus Sciurus; species Sciurus carolinensis. The sequence goes on from NC_062225.1 coordinate 24,214,495, forward strand.
TCTATGGAAAGGAAAAGTTGGTTAGTGATTTTATTTTTTAAGAATTTAACCTTTGTTTTTTTGTTTTTCATGTGATTCCAAGGACTGAACCCAGTGTTTCAGTCATGCAAGGCAAGTGCTCTACCTCTGAGCTACAACCCCAGCCCTGGTTAGTGTTTTAGTCAGCTTTTTCGCTGCTGTCACTAAAGGACCCAACAAGAAGAACTACAGAAAAGGAAAGGTTTTATTTAGGGGGTTCGCAGTTTCAGAGGTCTCAGTCCTTAGAAGGCTGGCTCCATTCCTCAGGGTTCGAGGTGATGCTGAACATCATGGCAGAGGGAAGCAGCTCACAGGATGATCAGGAAGCAGAGGCCACACTCCCAGGGACCCACCTCCTCCAGCCACATCCTACCTGCCTTCAGTTACCAGTTAATCTCCATCAGAGAATTAATTCACTGATTGATTTAAGGCTCTTATAATTCAATCATTTCTCCTCCAAACCTTCTTGCATTGTCTCACAGATGAGCTTTTGGGGGACACCTCACATCCAAACCATAATAGTTAGCTTTTATACTGAGATGATTCACAAATTCTAACTTTTCAACAGATTTTATTGCCATGATGCAAACCGTATCAAAAATCTGTCATAATGGCCACAACAGTAACTCAAACTGTTCACTAAAACAAAGTTACTTTTTCCACCCATAAAACAGTAACAATTTCTAAAGTAAAAGTTATCCTTCTTATCATTTTTCCTGAAAAATCAAGTGAAATGCTGCAATAATCAGCAATAACTTAGTAACAGAAATTTTCTTATGTGTGGCTACAAAACAACCTAATTACTCTCCATGTTTGGGGAATTTTTTTTTCATCTCCCTATTCTCTCTACCACAATTCTACTCTCCAATTCTATGAGTTCAACATTTTTTAGATTTCACAAATAAGGGTGATCATTCAGTATTTGTCTTTCAGAACCTGGTTTATCTCGTTTTAACATAGTGTCTTCTAGGTTCATCTATGTTGCCCCTAATGACAAGATATGCTTCTTTCTTAAGGCTGAATAATATTCCATTGTGTATATACATCACATTTTCTTTGTCCATTCAACCATTAATGGACACTTAGGTTGAGGGTGATTCCATATCTTGGCTATTGTGAACAGCTCTGCAATGAACATGGACAATGCAGATACCTTTTTAATATACTAATTTCATTTCCTTTAAATATATACCTGATGTGGGATTTGCTGAGTCATATGGTGAAATGGAACTATAGTTCTGGATACATACGTAGAAATGTTCGTTGCTGGAATCATAATTTTAAAATTTTGAGGAGCTTCCATAACTATTTTTCCATAATGGCTATACTAATTTATACTTCTACCAATAATATGCAAGAATTCAACTCTCCATATCTTTCCCAATATATTATCTTGCCAACTATTAAGAAGAAAACAGTTTTCTCAGTTTATACTATACATATTATCATAAACTTTCTAGAAGAGAGATAGAAATACCAATTGAAAACAAATTAACACCATACACAAATAGTAGTACAGAAAGAAATCATTCTTTCTACTTACAAATGTATTTATCTTTTGAAAACTGATGAGCCATATAGTACAAAACCTGAAGTTAACCTGTACAAGACTTTCACAAATTAACCATACTTCTCTGTCCAAAATTACTAGATCAATGAGTGATGCAAATAAGTAGACAGATTTTAGAAACCGCTCTAGTTATGGTAGTGGTTATACAGAAATGATTATAACCATGATAATTTAGTTCAATAGTTGGAAAATATGGAAATCAATTTTTTAAATAATCCCACATTTTGAAAGATTATATGCTAATTAATTCAAATAATTGAGTTTTGTTTTACTTTTTCATTTACAGATTTCTTTTTTTCCTTTTTTAAAATGCCTATTGTTAACTTAAAAACCTTGAAATTTCAACTGTTCCAGTGTATAGGACCTTAGCGATTTAAACTGTACCACTGAGAATATTTGTTGTCATTACATGTCTAGCACCTTTGCTCTGGAGTATTCAGGTTTTGTAACTTTAAATATATTGTGTATTTGTTGTATGTTTGGTCAGTTTGTTAAAACTGATTATTGGTGGGGTTGCTTTGTTTTTTGTTTTGTTTGTTTGTTAGTGCAGGGTATCTAACCCAGGGACTAGTGTATGCTAAGCATGCTTTCTATCATTGAGCTACAACCCTAGTTCCATTGAGTACTGGTATTTTAATACAGTGAGTAAACGTGACTGAGATACAGTGGTTTATAAACAGTAAATAAAAGTGTTTTTGTAGAAACCACTTCATTTTGACCATTGTAAGAAAAATCACTGTACTGATACTAATTGTTGTCACTGGGTATAATAAATGTAAAACTATAGTTAACATTAATGTCTGGTTTGTATCATAAAAAATAAGAACAAAAAAAAATAAAGAAAAATGAATAAAAAAATAAAAGTAGTGATGGAGTCGGGTTTTAGATTATATATCTACCTAAACTGAAGACTGTGGGGCCAATATTAGCAATTAAAGTTCAAATGTCCATTGAATTAAGCTGCTGACGTTTCTTTCCATCAAAAAGACAGTGGAGTAAACAAAGTTACTTGAATTGTTTTCCCTTAAAATATAATGAATTATCAGAAGAATGCATAATGATACAGATTACTTTTTAAAGTAAGCAAGGTAAAAAGAAAAATCAGGCAGACAGCAGTCTTCTATCATAAATGTAACACAACAATGAAGCAAAAATATGTTCTGAAGAAGAAAAAACATGTAACACAAGCGTTCTATAGTCAAGAAAATTGTTATTTGTAAGAAAAGGGAAAAGGTTCTTCTGTCTCATACCAAAACTACCAAACTGTAAGAAAATAAAGGAACTGTTTAATTTCAGAACAGAGAAAGATTTCAAATCAGACAACAAATGCAAAGTTCTAAATGACTACATGAAACTAAAACTTCTACATATTAATACAAGGGACAGTAAAAGGTAATTCACAAAAGAATAAATAAAAGTCAAAAATTATAAATAGAAACATCAATTTTTTTTTTGGGGGGGGGGTACCAGGGGTTGAACTCACAGGCACTCAACCACTGAGTCACATCCCCAGTCCTATTTTGTATTTTATTTAGAGACAGGGTCTCACTGAGTTGTTTAGCGCCTCACCTTTGTTGAGGCTGGTTTTGAACTTATGATCCTCCTGTCTCAAACTCCCAAGTAGCTGGGATTACAGGTGTGTCCCATTGTGTCCAGCTCAATTTTTCCTTCTTATTTTAGAAAAAGTTTATTTAAAAAAAAAAAAAAAAGTGCTGTCAACAGTGCAGTACTGGTGAAAGTCAAAAACTCATTCAATAATACTCATCATAGGGTTACCTAAAATTCCATAAAACTACCACCAAGAGATGACTGCCATAGTATTTGTGGAAGTCTTTCCGACATTTTCTATGCATGATTATACTTGGATGTATACACATACTATTATATAAACATTATTACCTGTTACTTGTTTTATGTTTTAATTAACAATAGATCATCAATATCTATTTTATTAACTCCTTAACCATATTACAGCAACTGCTCAACATTAGATCTTTCTTTTTGAGAGGCATGGGGGACAGTGTTTTGAACCATTCTCCTGCTGACTAGAATATGGATAGGACGACTGGAATTTGGATAATCATCTTAGACCTTGAGAAAGCACTGACAGATGAAGAATAGCAAATTAGAAAAACACTGGTTCTCTGATGATTTTGTGGAATAAAGTCATTCCAAAAAGACTTGGAAAATCTGCCATAAGATTTCTACATAAGAGAAAAATTAATTTGTCAATAAATATTAACTATTTTTATTATTGAAGAGTATTAACTTACATGAAAAATGTTCATAATATACTAGTTCACAAGAACAGTCATCAAAACGATACCAGGGGTCACCAATCTCTAGGTATAAATTATATATTCTTCTTTACTTTTGTTTCCTAGATGTACATTAAATATTACTCTCATAATTTGAAAAAAGTATAATGAATATTAAGCAATAGATGTTAGAAAATATAGTCCAAAGAATAAGTTAATATTCATCCAATTATTCAGTTCTTTCTCCATAAAACTACACTGAAGGTAACAGAAAAACACCTTCAGAAAACCAATACATCTACACCCTTGATCTTCAAAGGATCAATCTATTCTGAATTAATTGGAGTAGAAAAGAAGGAAAAGAACAAAATGAAATACGGTTATATATCATAGTAAAAACAGAAGTTGTTTTTCTAAAGCACAAAATCAACAATGTCTAAAATTATAAAAGTTCAATAATTTAAAAAGTCCCAAAAGAAAATTCCTAATGGTAAGTATACCAGAAAGTTATATTTGTTAAAATAATTTATATTTGTTGCAACTTACATGGCCAAGTTCTCTTGTTTTTCAAACATAACAGACTAGGGAAAAGACTCAGTTCCAGTTGCAATGTTTCCTCCCTCCAACTGCCTTCCCTGCCACCTAATTCCTCTGTCATTATTGCCCTGACACTGTGGTACTAGACTCAACAGAGAGCTTTTACTTGCCTTTCCAACAAAACAGGTCATTTGTTACAACTCTAACTGGCAAGAAACAGGAAAAAAAGATTGGGAAATACAAAAACACTTTCTAGTAATGTAATTGTGTGTGTGGGGGGGGGTGTTGCTGGGGGTGTGCTGGGAGTTGAGCCCAAGGCCTTGCACATGCTAGGCAAGTACTCTAACTGAGCCACATCCCCAGACCAGGTGTTTTTATTGAGTTAGTAATTTTTTGTTTTTTCACTAGTTACTATTTAGTATACCTTTGCTGTATAATCAAGAATTACCTTAGTTGAAGACAAAGAAGTCAATCGATAAAACCCAATTCATATTCCTAGAAATTGGGAAGGGGGGGGAGTCATACTTCTTTTTATCAAATAATGATAAAAATTTTACATCCTATTTTGTCTCTTTTTAACCTTGGATGATAGAAAATTTTAAAAGTTGTATGCTGGAATGCAGTAACTTTCTCAGATCAGTTTCCTGGTATTTGTCTCCTCTCTCCTTTCATTATACCTCTTAACCATCATCATTTTCATTACTGTATCACTGTTCCCTTAACCCTAAAATTTGTAATTTGTAGGTCTGTTTTTACCATAAGATACCTCAATTTTTTTTCTTTTTTTTTTTTTTTTTTTTGGTATGGGGGATTGAACCCAGGGGTGCTTGACCACTGAGCCACATTCCCAGTTCTTTTTTTATATTTTCTTTAGAGATAGGATCTCACTGAGTTGCTTAGGACCTGGTTAAGTTGCTGAGGCTGGCTTTGAACTCATGATCCTCCTGCCTAAGCCTCCCAAGCTGCTGGAATTACAGGCATGTGCCACTGCACCTGGCCTCAAATTATTTTTAGAAGTAGGCAGAAACATACAATAAGTATACAAACGAATATACACACTGTAGAAACAATGTAGGCTTTTCTATTACAACCTAGTTCCAAAAACCAACCTAAAATGAGAAATTGTACTTCATCTGAAGAAGATTAAAAAACAGCAAATAGTTTATTCCATGTCTGGAAAAAACCCAAAATAAGGAACCACAGTATAAACTGATATGATATTCTCCTTTACTAATCCATCCCACTTTCTTCCTTATTAAACCTGTTTTATAACAGGTTTTTATAATAAGAGTGAAAAATTGACTACTCCAACATAGTCTACAGATAGGCAATATAAATCCTTATTCTTTAAAGCACAATTTAAAATAGCTAAAAGAAATGAAGCATGTAATGATTTAATTATCTTGAAATAATTAAATGATAAATTCTTAATGCATGTACTTCCAATAGTATTTGTAGATTGTTATTAAGAAAGCATTCTTTCTCCACCTGAAGAAAATTAAACTTTTTCTATTTTTTAATTAATAAAAATATATAGAAATGGAGCTCTTTTTAATGGTAGAAAGTAGAATTATTTATTGCATCCTTAGAATTCCACTGAAGAGCACAATACAAATTCTGTGCTTCCTAAAAGATTTGCCTGCACCAGTAATGCGTTGTATATGAATTGCCCTAGCATAGAATGTTTTCAGTTATAAACTATGGCAACAACACAAGTTCATGCATTCTGTGATTACTTACTCACACACAAGAGAGAATGGTTTAGATCAATCCCTGTAAAAATTTCTTTTAAGGAGTTCAATTCCAGGTAAAATTAATTAAGCACTCTTAAACTTCTCTCTCCCATAAATACAGTTATGAAGTCTAGACAGAAGGTATGGAGCAGCTCTTTGGCCACTTGATTTTTGACAAAGTATAAAAACCAGTCAATGGTGAAAGGACACACTCTATCAAATAGTACTAAACAACTAGGGGGAGAGAGAGAGAAAAAGAGAAGAAAACCTGAACAAAATCTTACAACTCTTACAACAATAAGCCAAGTATGGTAGTCCACATCTGAAATCCCAGCTACTCAGGAAGCTGAGGCCAGCCTGAGCAATAGCAAAACGCTGTCATGAAATGACATGAAATGAAATGAAATGACATGACATGACATGACATGACATAAAATAAAATAAAAAGGGTCGAGGATGAGATCAGGTAGAGCACTTGCCCAGCATGTGTGATTTTCTGGGTTCAATCCCCAGTACTACCAAAAAAAAAAAAAAAAAAAGAAGGGGACGAAAAATGGATAATAGACCTAATGTAAAATTAGATATTGAGACAAAATCTTCCTGGTCTAATATGAGGCAAAGAGTTCTTAAAAATGAAACCAAAATCATGACCCACTTTTTAATACTGATAAATTGAACCTCATCAATATTAAAATGTTTTGCTGTACAAAAGATACCATTAGGAAAATTTAAAAGCAAGAAACAGACTGGGGAGAAGCTATCTACAAATCACATATCTGACAAAGAACTTAGATCCAGAATAAACAACTTCCAAAATAAGAAAATACGAAAATAAACAATCCAAATAAAGAGTGGGCAAATTATCTGAACAGACAATTCATCAACAAGAACACTGAATGGAAAATAAACAAAGAAAAAGTTGCTCAAGACCATTAGCCATTATAGAAATGCAAATTAAAACCATGATAACACTATATACCTAAGACTTATGAAAACCGTTGACAATACCTAGTGGTGGGGGAGACAGTAGAGCAACTGGAACTCTAAGAAATTGATAGTAGGAATGCAAAATGGCACAGTCCTATGGAAAACAGACTGGCCATTTCTTTAAAAGTGAAATATACACCCACAATGAGCAAGAAATGCCCACTCTGTGGCATTTACCACAGATAAATGAAAACTTACATTCACACAAAAACTTAGACACAATTGTTTACAACAGCTCTATAAGGGAAAACAACCCTTTAATAGCTGACTGGATAAACAACTTGTGATACACCCATACAACAAATTAATACTTGAGAAAAATATCATAACATACTGTATTCACCCTTCTTTATAATGCTATGAGATGATACAGTGCCTATGTGATGAGATGAAGTGAGAAGGATGGCACAGGCATTGTGACATAGTGTTAGGGTACCACAGACCTTCTAATGACATGTCAGAAAGAGGACCATCAATCTATGACAATGCCAGTTGATTGTGGATAACAGAAACCATGGAAAGTGAAGCTATCAAGAAGAGCAAACTACTGTAAACTAAACTTTCCAAAATGCAATAACCATATGAATTGAGGGAAAACTGTTTTGTAGTTAGTTTGGAACTTTTTGAAGAGTTCTTTGCTGACTCAGAAAATTAAGTATCAAAGTTAACGGTGCTTATGGTATTTAAGTTATAATGCTGCATGCTGATATGTTTCCACTTTAGCTACAACACACGCAGTACCTGTTTGCAAGTATCTGACCATTTCACTATGCAAGATTTCAATATTTCATTATGTCTTCAAGCATATATAAATGGATATATGTTAATATTTTATTATAAATGTGCTTCATTTTATTTCTCCTTAATATTACAGTTAGGACATAATATTTTTATTGTATATAGATTATATTATCTCTGAATTTTATTTCAGGATTATAAAAGGAACATTATAAAATATTCCTTATTAAAGGCAGTATTAAATTATATCAGTACATTAGATTTATCATTTGTCTCCTGAAATTCTGCAATAGTAGCTCAGTTAGGTTCCTTTTTGTTTAATCAGTCCTATACACTGTATACCAGTAACCCTTACAAGCTGGTTAGCTTTTTGTCACTGTGTCAAAATATCTAAGAAAAACAATGTAGATGAGGAAAGATTTATTTTAGCTCCCAGATTTGTGGTTGGTTGCCTTCATTGCTTTCAGCCCAATATAAGGCAGGACATCATGGTGGAAGGGAGTGGCAGAGGAAAGCTACTCACCTCATGGCAGCTGGAAATGTGGGTGAGGTGGAGGAAGAAGAGCTGGGCATAAGGTGTACCCTCCCAGGGCATGCCCTCAGTGACCTACTTCCCCCAGCCAGGTCCCACCCTCTGCAGTTTCCACTACGTCCCAAGAGCCATCAGCCACAAACCCATCAATGGATTAATATAGTCATGAGGTCAGAGCCCTCATGATCTGTTACCTCCCAGGAGCCCCACCTCTGAACACTGCTGTGCTGGGGGCCAAGAATTCAACACATGAGCCTCTGAGGGACATTTCAGAGCCAAATCATAACACCTTCCTAAACCACAAACCTCTTCATGCCCCTCTGCTGTTTTGATAGGGCTAAAAGTAAAAGGCCAAAAATTTTTAAATGGAAGAAAAACTATATCTGTACTGACTATATATAGACTTTTCTTCTTATATTCCCAAAACAATAAAGTATAACAATTATTTATAAAGCATTTATATTGTATAAGGTATTATAAACAATCTAAAGATGAGTCAACATATATAGAAGGATATCTGTAGGTTATATGCAAATATAGCATTTTACATACAGACATGAATGTAGGTGATTTTGGTGACTGGGAATCCTGGAGCCAATTTCCCATAGATACCAAGAAACAATTGTATTTAGTTTTAAAATACTTTAAGATTAGTCTTTTACCACTACCAACCCCCACTTAGATAGTAAAACTCATAAGAAGAGAAACAGTACCTATTTTCTCCAAACAGATCCACGGCATTAATAATAAGATATCTAATGCATAAGAGATACTGAAACAGTTACTGACTGACCAACTGAGGTTCTTCAGACATTTAAAATTTCCCTTCATTTAGGAGTAATAATGACGACAAATTTTTGTCTAGGCAGAAAGGGCAGATTCTATGACTTTAGAAATGTATTTTACCACTTGATTTTGTGAGTCTACGATTTCTTCAAGTCATTGAGTTTCATTAAGAAATACTAGTTCTCTCATTCCCTGTTTCCCAATTTTGGTCCTTTCTACCTATATCAGTCAGCTTTTTGTCACTGTAATAATGAAATGCCTAAGATAATTAATTTATAAAGAGAAAAGGTGTATTTGGGCTCACAAGTTTGGAGGTTCAAGTCCAAGATCGAATGAAATCATTGCTTTGAGCCTCTGGGAAGCATGCTGGATGGCAATGGCAAGAGGATGTGGCAGAACAAATGCACTCACTTCATTATCCAAGAAGCCAAAGAGGAAGAAGAAGTGGCCAAGTTCCCACAATCCCCTATAAGGGTATGCCCCCATTAACCTAAGGGCCTTTCCTAAGGCTCCTTCATCCTGAAGGTCCACAGTGCCTTCCAATACTGTCACCCATGGGACCAAGTCTTTAACATGTGGACCTTTGAGGGACACCTACCATCTAAGTAACAGCACTATCCCAAACAAGCATATACCCATTCTCCCTTCAACTTTCTGAGATTTGTCTCAAGTCTTGCTCTATGAAAAAGAAAATCCCATCTTCTACAAATGACATCAATATTCCCCCAAATCCAGAGTTCCATCTCTTACACAAAGTATTGAGTTAATTCATGGCCTTGAAACTAGTGTCCCCTGAATATTTAGTAGTCCCCTTTTCACACTTTCATCCATACATATCCACACAAGATGCATTTACAGAAATGTCCATTACTGCAATCATTTATGTTTATTTAATGGTGATGATTCATATAATTGGTAAAAGGTTATATAACTGAATAAAAAATATTAAGTAGACAATGTTTATCTGTTTTGACTTAAGATTTCCTAGCACATAGACTGTGACAACTTAACTAAGATTCCCAAAGCACAATAACAAAAGAATAGAATGAGGATGCTTAAGTGCTTTCTGAATCTGTTCCTTTCATATCTTTAGGCTAATATCTAATTCTGATGCACATCGTCTCTACCAAATTAGGTTGACACAGTTCTTTATATACTACTCGAAGCAAGCACTACTAAAATGTCTTATTCCACTATGATTTGTGTATATTCAACAATTCAAAGAATTGATAAATGCATGTCATCAGGTCATATCACTAAGTGTTTCCTTGAACTTTGTACTGACTTTCATGTTTAGAATTCTGTAATGCAAAATTGTGACTAGCTGACTTAACAAAAAAAAAAAAAAAAACATAAAAAGCTGAATAAGATCTCTCCCAGTTTAAAGATAACATTTAAACATTCTATTAGTCTGATGTCATTAAACAGAATCCCCTGAAAAGACTCCCATTAAAAGTCTGGATCCTCTTTAAGTGACTGACTGTGCAAACTGGGTCAATTAACTTGAATACTTTTCTTGTGGAATCTTTATGGCTCATAAGATCCCCTGAGGAGGTTTCAAGCAGCGAAATGCCTTAGACCAGCATGTTGAAAATTAGGACTGGAAAAAACAATGCATGAAACAAAATTTTCTGTGTAAATTCTATCATCAGTTCAATATGCTTATGTGTGCTTTCTTTCCTCTGTGTTCTACTAATACAGCCCTGGCATCTGAATCAAGCTATAGCTTCCTTGGTATAATTTTTTAAACAAAAACATAACATACACAAACAACATACACACACAAATACACCCTCAACAGCTTTTCCAAAGAAGTTTTCACTGAATAGAAGTTTGACTCTGGAAAACTTCCCTTATGGCATGAATAGACAAGTTTGAAACCAGTATGTATGCATCTCATTCTAGTTAAAAGAGAAGTGGGTTTTCAAATACTGAGGGGGAAAAAATCAGTTCTGCTTATGATAAGTCATTCTTAGTCTTTAGAGAATGCCCTGGCCATTTTCTGTCTCTCAACTCAGAACTTCAACCTTTCAAATGATTTTTTTAAAAGGTTCAAACACTACAAAGCATCTGATTTAGTGAAAAGCACTTTAAATACCACTCCAAGTACTCCCCACTGGATCAAAATGTCATAGAAATGTTGTAAACACTATCAGTCATGTTCCAGAGAACAATTTAAACAAACACTGTTTTGCTCTTTTGTCTGGAAAAGTAATTTCTGAAGTGAAGAGTTCAGAACTTTTAGCCCTACATACTATGCAGTAAGAAAAAAAAAATACATCTTTTAAGCATCAGAAGCAGAGTACACAATAGGCTTTGTCTTGTTAAACAAAAGAACATGCTTTTCTTTTCAATCACTTCCAGCTGTATGATCTGGCCTTCATGGGATCAGAAATTAACAGCATATGGCATCTGGCTACCTGCACAGGCTGCATATAAAATCTCAAGTCTTCAACAAGATTAACGGGTCTAGTGGTTGAAAGTAGAGAGGGAACCACCAAATACCATTTCATATACAGAGGCAAAAACCCTAACTAAAGACAGCAAGAAAAATCATCCCTACCTAATCAGATGTCAACTGTATTCTTACCAAGTAACTCAGATCCCAAAATATTCTTGCCCTCCAGACAGCTGCAGAAGATGTCACCACTGACTATATAGCTGGTTAGGTTCTCAAGTAAGGAATCCCAATAGAAAATCCCCAGAACAAAAGAGTTTTGGGTTAACCCACTTGGTGACATATCAGAGTGATGCTTTGGGTTCAAATGAGCCAGAAGTAAGAAAAACTCAAATGACTATAATTCTTATCATGAATTCCCCTAAATCTTATTACCAGAATGTGAAAATACACAGATTATTGGACTAAAAGGTCTTTAAGAGTCTTCCAAAATAAAACTATTCCAGATAAAATAATTATTTACCTTTTTTTTTTTCTTGCAATGCTAGAGATTAAACCTAGGTCCTTATACATGTTAGGTAAGCACTCTACCAATATGCTACATCCCCCGCCCTAATTTACCTTTCTTATTAAGACTAATGGACCAAATATCAGTTAATTATTGGAATATATTTCAGTGTTTCAGAACCCACACAACATTAATCTCTAATCTGATTGTCAGCTGGCATAAAATAATCCCTAAACTTCCGTTCCTGTAACTAGACTGGGAAAATGAGTTTGGACAATAAAGAATAACTAAATATCATTGAACTTATAAAAGAGAGTTGCTCAAAACAATGAAGGCTGGTTCTTTTCTGTGCTTCCCCAACTCTTGCCTCTAGAGCTTCGGACACCTAACACCTTCAAGTCCACTCTTCATGCCTTTAATCCTACTTGGTACTTTCATCTGAACCATCTCCAAAATACTCTACACTGAGATTCAGTGGGCTTGAAAGTCAAACGATGCTATCTTCTTTGATAGTTTACTTCAGAACTTCTAGAGAATAGAAAAATGCAATTTGTTAATAAATATAAACAGAGGTAAGCTTAAAATAATTTTACAAATAGAGTTTAACTCTGCTCACAAGCATTTGGATCTCATAAAAGTATACTCAACAGTGCCTCATGTGGAGACAGAGAAGGGAATCCAAACACATTCAGAGGCAGAATTAAAGTCTCTTAAAGACATACAACACAGAAAAAAAATTAAAATAATAAGTTGAACAATCCATGAGAGAGTTAACTAATGCTTATAGGCACATGCAGTCTAAGAGCAATCAACCACTGGAATTCCTAAATCAAAGGCTCTTTTAGTGCCTATGGGGATTGCTGGATTCCAATAGAACTATCTAGATTTAAAAAGAAAAAGAAAAAGAACTTTAAAAAAAATAACAAACTTGGTTTCATCGCTCAGATTCTCCCTCTCTCCACAGTTCTCACCAAGACCCTGACAGCCTGACAACATCAATGTATTACACACCCTAAGGCACTAGGTCAAATGCAGAAATCTATCTATCACAGCTGCTAATGTTTTATCTTCACTTCAAACTTCAGAAATGCAAATGAAATGCACCAACAGCTGTTCACACTTTCAATTTTTTCTTGCAAAGCTGGTCATGAAAAGTGGCTTGCTGAACATTTGTAACAATTACCAATTTGTTTCAATGCCTGTAAATACTACTGCCACCAGTGTACAATTTGATTTCACTGCCCAGTAGTGAAACAGACACTCATTCCCTGGAAGAGGTAGCAAGAGGAGGAGATAGAGCTAGTTATTAAAGAACTGGAGCAGATTGATAACTAAAATATGCACAAGGGCAATTTGTTTATATTAGGAACACAGGTACATTAAAAAGTGTGCATACACACAGTAAGTCAGTGTACAATGTGGATTCTTAATAAGTGTACTTAGTTAAAATTTGCAAGGACTTGTTTTGTTGACTATTAGGATTTCACGAGACAGTGAAAATACCCCATGCAATCTCCACTAGAGGTAAACACATTAACAGGGTAACTCTTAAAATTATCCTGGGTTATTAACCACTTTGAAATCCTAATGAAAGATACGGATGCTCTTTTCAGAAATACATGCAAACACACATAACAGTTCATGGGCCCTAGATTAAGAATGCCAGTTTTGAAAAATACATTTTAATGGTAAACAAAGGAAATGTGGGTCTCTTAGTTTTAATCTTCTAAGTTCATGTTTTAGAAGTATATTTTCAATGAGAGAATAAAGAAAATGTGGCAGGGACAATATTTCTGATTTTAAAATCAGCAATTCCATGGGACTTCGAGGATAGCATAAAAATTGTAAAATGAATGGGAAAGAAGTAACAAAAGATAGAGTGTACATTAATAATGGAGAAAATATTCTGAAGAGAGAAAAAAGGAACTGTAAAATTATTAAACTGTTGAAGTTGTCAGAAATGGCAGCTGAAAACTGAAAAGAGAAATGGAATATAATTGATACATGACTGGAGACACTGGTTATGGCAGGGCTAGAAATGGTGACAAGCCCATGGGAAGGGATTAAGAGCACAGGCCAAGAACAAATGACCCTGGATGGACTCCTGGACCAAAACAAATTCTTTTACAAAATTTAAATAAATCTCAAAGATTGAATAAGAATACTACATGACTATTAATTTCCTGCTTATGTAAGAGAATGCAGGATTTTTGGTTTGTACATTTATTTTGACTTGTATTTTTAGAAAGGGGTCATTGTGTCTACAACAAACTCTAAAACTTGGGAAAATAATATGTTATATGTAGAGAAAAATGGATCAAACAAACGCAGTAAACACTAATATTTCAGGAATCTGGAAAAAGTATATATGGACTTTGTGCTATTTCTATGCTATTTCTGCAACTTTTCTGTAAGTTTGATATTGGGTCAAGAAAGGGGCTTGGGGAAAAAAATTGCAGGCTCTAAAGTATAAGAATCTAGGTTCAAATCCTGATTCTGCCATTTTATTAGCTACGTGACCAGGGGGAAAAGTAGTTTTTTGACCTCTCTTTGCCTATTTTCTCATTTGTAAAATAGAAATAATAAAAGTTCTAGTTCAAGTTGTTGTAAAGAATAAAAGATAATCAGATAATTTGTGTAAAGATGTTTAGAACAACACATGACAAGCAAGAAACACTTCAATCTTGGTCATTATCATTGTTGATATTTCTTTCCAAATATAACCCTTTCCCTCCCTATTTTATTCCACCATTCTCTGACTCAGATCAGGCCAATTCTAGGAAAAAAGACAGAAGCAAAAAAACAATGGGAAAAAGTCACTGTTGTTCATCTTCAGCTACAGGATTACTGGTCCTCAGCACTGGCTTCCTGCCTTCAGGTTGTGCCTCCTTTAAACTACCCTCCCATTGCTGTCGGGGGACTCCTCCATCTTCATTCGCTCAGCTCTTTAAACACACAACTCTGATAAACCAATAATTTCTTTAAAAACTTTCATTTTTAGCTAAAGGATGGAATTCTGATTCCTTTAACTTAGAACACAAGGCTCATCATGAACCAATTGCAGCATACCTTTCTTTTCTCATCTCTCAACACTTCCACAAATATGCCCTTCACCCAAGCCTCAATGAACTTCTTATAGTTCCTTGAACACAATCTTTTCTACCCTGAAACACACTATACTCGTTGCATAGGACTTCACATTTATTTATCAAGCCAATTCATATGCATTCTTAAAACTTAGATCTAAGTCTAATGTTGATACCTTTGTGATCACACCAAAATTCTATATCTATGCCTCTGGCATAATATCACACTTTAATCCATGATTAGTGTGACATGCTTAGTTTCTAAGTCTTAAAGAAAAGATTCTTATATGTCTGAATCCCAAACACAAAACCTGATACGATAAAAGCTTTCAACTAATGTTGACTAAATTAATCTTCTGACAAGAAAGCAATAAAACCCAGTCCTTATCCATACCCTTTTCTATTTCTAAAATTCCAAATGTATATTCACATAGGATAATCAATTGAGTAACAAATGAAAGCATCTGTCAAATGTAAATGATTAACACAAGCCAACAGTATATTTTTGAACAATTATATAAAATGTTATCCAGATACATTTAATCACACACACACCAAAAAAACTAGCTTCTTGACTCAAAGAGTTCAGAAATAGTAAATGGGAATGTAACTAGTAAGAAAGGGAATGCCCCCAAACACATGTTCATGAATTTTTTAAAAGAAACCAGTCACAACAATATTATAGTCCTAATTTGTTATAAACAATAAAAATAACTAAAAATACATTTGTTGCCAGAGGCATACACCAGAAAATAACAATTATTCTAAGTTCTTCCTCTCCACTAGCCATGAAATAGAAAGAAAAAAAAAGTCTAATCTCAGTTCATAAAGTTATTTCTAACAAGAGTATTTAAAAAAAGAAAAACTAATACAGTCTGTCTGAGAAGGCTTTCAATCTTGCTAGTCACAATGGCTGGCTAATTCCTAGAATCAAAGTCTTGACCAGAGTTCTCTTTCCCACCACAAGCTGGACAAAACACATGGCCAAATAAAAAAGGTGCTAGAAAAAGGCCCTTGAGCCTATTAAACACAATGGAAATAACATTTGAAAACTGTACCCTTCCCAGCTGGGTAAGAAATACAATGGCTCCAACCATCTGCTCTTTCTTCCTAAGATTTCTTTTTCACAAATGGATAGACTGACTTAGCTGACTTATTATTCATTCCATTTAAGAAACAAAATACCAGAAGTTGAGAATCACCATTGAAAGAAGATAAAATTCAGATGCATTAAGACATAGCTAAACTACTAGACATACTTTGGGTAGGTATTTTTTTCTTTTCATATTATATTCTCCACCTCTTCTTTCTCTTTTTACCTCTTTTAATTACAACCCATTCTGAAAGAAAACTCACCAGGAAGTTTCTTTAAGGAAAACCTGTTTAAAGGAACTTGGAAAAGAAAAATAACAGGCTCATATAAACCATCAGGGTGATCACACGATAAGGAAAATGTACAGAAGAAAAGCAGAACTACTTGTTCAGTCAATAATTTTAAAACACTTAATGTCAGGTGACAGTTACTGAGCATTAATATTTGAACTTAATTTGGTTCAAAAATAACTATAAAGAAAACCATAAGGAGGAAATCCATCCTGATCCCACATACTGAGTACAAATGTTTTGAAGTTATTCTGTGGTATTGTTTTATATAGCAGGCCTCCAATTTTTTTGTTTGTTGTTGTTTTGTTTTGTTTAGTTGTTGATGAGACAGGGTCTCACTAAGTTGCTGAGGCTGGCATCAAACTTGTGATCCTCCTATCTCAGCCTCCCCAGCTACTAGGATTTCAGGTAAGCGACATCAGGCCTGGCATGGCCTCCAGATCTTATTGTGGGATTTCACATAAACATTGGAAATGACATACTCTCCATAATTATCCTTTCTTTCAACAAATCACTATAAATTTCTCCTGTAATTCCAGGGTTCCGGAGAACATCGGAAAACCAGAGGAACAGTTTTCTATTGCCAAGTGCAACTACTTAACTATTCTTCTTACAATACCAAATTGAACCAAAACTTGGCAATGCTGCTGCCCAGGTATACTGACAACAAGCTGACCAGCAATAGAGTCATACTAAGGCTGACTTAGAGAATTTTCATACAAACCACCACATACTCCCTGCATACCAAGAAAAGCAGTTACTCTGAAAGCTTTTAGCATCTGATTCCATTTTACTGGATTAGGAGTTCCTTGAAGGCACAACTAAGTTTTTTCATCTTGGATTCTCCACCTTTCCTCAGTCCTGCCCACCTAGCACTTCCCACATAGCAGATGGCTGATTTTCAAAAATTAGAAATAACCCAAAGTCCAGTAATAATACATCAATAGTTAAATTATGAATTTATATAATGATATTTTTAATGGTTTGGTAGAGTTATACTTACAGGCATTAAATAGTCAAAAAATGTAAATGAAAAGGCTATAATTTGTATGACTTAAGCCTATTTTTGCAAACATGTATATATTAATATGCATATATGGATAAATGAATGATTTTCATTGATCCCTAGGTAAAAATCTGAATTTTTTTCATCAAAATATTAAGTTTTTATCTGTAAACAGAGGAATTTTGAGTGATTCTTACATTCCTGTGGTAACTACCTTTAAATAGTATGTGAAATTGTAAAATAATGAATATTATTCCTTGCCATAGATATAAAAATAATGAAGATGCTTTCCTATTGGGGCTGGGGAGGTTCCAACCAAATTTAACTAAGCCAACTACAGTTCTTCTCAACTCCCTGAAGGGACTGTGATCCTGCTGTCCTTCAGGTAGTCACTCCTTCATAACTTACTTTATCATTCCACCTTTTTGTCCTGCTTTCCTTTGTTTTCTTCATTCTTTGCTTCACCCATGTCCCATAGTAGGGCAGATAATTTGCTATTTCAACTACTGTTTTTAGATCTCTCCTGTCTCTTACACATTTCCCACATTAAACCAAAATCAAATGTCAACCTCAACTAGGTAACACTTACATACCCACCACAATAAAGTAAAAGTCTGACAACAAATGCTGTTGGCAAGGAGGTAGAGCAATTGGAACTTTCATATATTAATTGAAGAAGTACAAAATGGTACTTTGTAAATATATTTGGCAATACCTCACAGAATTCTGACTCAGAATTCCACTGCTAGGTATATTTACCAAGACATGGGACATATGTTCCAAAAAAGACCTGTATAAGGATGTTCATAGTAACTGTATATGTAATAACCCAAAACTGGAACATCCCAGTTATCCATCAACATGAGAATAAAGAAAATGGTAAATTCATACAAGGGAATACTACTCATTAATGTAAAGAAATGAACTACTGAAACTAACAACAGAGATGTATTTCAAAACCATTATGCTGAGTAAAAGAAGTCTTATATAAAAGAATACATGCTATTTGATTCCATGTATATGAAATTCTATAATAGGCAAAACTATGCTGGGAAAAATATCAGAACAGTAGTTGCCTCTGGGGAGAAGACTGAGGTGAAAGGAGCATAAGAAAACTTCCCAGGGTGATGATAATGTTCTATGGCTTAACTGAGGTTGAAGTTAAATGGGTGTATGTATCTGTCAAAAACTCCCTTCAGATTTATACATCTTGTAGCGTTTAAATTTAATCTTAAAAAGAAAAAATAATCAACTACTAAGTTCTAATACTTTGCATACTTATATTTTAGAGGTGAAGTGTACAGATGTCTCAAATTTACTTTGAAATACATAAAAAAGATGTAACGGGTTGACTGATTGTAGATGGATAGACACACAAAAAAAGCAAATATTGTATGATGTTAATTATAGAATTTAGGTCACAGGGAAATATTGATGTTGATTATACAATTCTTCCAAATGTTCTGTATGCCTGAAGTATTTCAAAATAAAGTGTGATGAAGAAAAAAGCAAACTTTCATCTCCAACTCAAATTTACTTTTGCTGGATCTCCAGAGAGAGTCTCATTTTGTGGCAAGTCAACTTCTTCTATTCCCGTCACTAGACAGGCACACTGGACATGCATGTAACTTAGCAGGAGAGTCAGAAGTGGGGGATTAGCGAGCTTGCCCACAGGAAGACTGGTTCCTGAGGATGAGCCAACAGGAAACTCACTGATGCAAAGCAATCGAAGAATGGTCACACTACTACTCACTGATTTTAATAGCACCTTTGGTAACTGCTTTCTTGAGCCAAAAAACCAACGGTGGTTCCAACCAGTACTAAATCCTCTTTAGAAGAGTCTGCCACCACCACCCAAATATTCACTAACATTTTTAGGCAGCTTTTCTACTCTAAGTACAACCAGAAGTACCTCCTAACAAAAACACACATAGTTTCGAATTGTAGCACAGGACAGATTTATGGAATATGGAAGACATTAAAGTATTCGCTTTCTCTCTGAAAATAAAGAGTGCAGACTCATAAACAATGCCTGAAAGGCATTTCAGCAGCTTAATCCACGCAGGACATGTTTTGCTTTTTGAGACAATCAGGAACTGTTGGATACAGGAAGCCATAAACAACAAGCATTTGACTTAAGAAAGAGACCAGAATAAATGTTTTTTATGGAAATCACTTAACATTTTTTGAAGAGGTTTATTTATATGTGACAAGTCTACAAGATACAACTTGTACATAAGCAGAAGCTCTTACAATGTGTCTAATATTGATAGACTTCTCAAGACAGTGGCATCAAGCAGGACCAGTCTGTCAGCAATTCCATCAACAACTACATTTTCTGAGCTTAATAATCCCCTTTTTCCAATTTTCTCCAGACAGAGAAAACCACTTAGCTGGTTCTCAGCATTCAGACTCAGCCAAGAGTTTTTCTTTTAAGTTTCATCATAGAGGGAGTCTGGAGGATGGAGAAGTGGATTTCCTTAGATAGGCTCAGTCTTGTAAGTCTGAGGACTCAAAGAATTATGACAGAAAAACCACACGCAGAATTTTATAACTTAACAAACATGTCATATATGAAATTTACTGAATAAGTTAATAGACAATATCAAGGGGCCGAGAAAGGATATACTCTTAGAGAAAAAATTACCATTTTAATAGTCATTTTAGAATGTACAATTATGACCTGATAACCCTACTGAAGCAAATCAAGTTAGGAAGAAATCACAGGATTTTGCTCTTGTTCTGTTGTTTGTTATTTGTTTTTTCCAGATACTGCTAAGGTGCAGTATCTGGAAAAATCCAGGTTTCAGAGATAAACAATTAGTGTTCTGTTTTGAGACTACAGTGTAACCATAAGGAATATTCTCAATTCTTTGTTTACTTCACCTATAAAATTAACCAATTTTATAAATTATTTATATCCAAAGACTTGAACTTCTCATACAAGCAATACTAAGGATTGATTTTTTTTTTATTGTCTTATTCCTCCTGGCAAACAAAGAGGAGATCTTCTACAATACATATAAATACCACTTATACTTAAAATGATACTAGTTAGGGCAATATATCCTACAAAGAGAATGCATGTTCCATATACACAAAAATCATAAAATCTTAATTCCTTCCCCAACTTTCACTCTTGTGTTTTAAGAAAAAATACTTGGTAGCATTTTATGAATAGTCTGGAAAGAAATAATTGCTTGAAATGTGCTATAGTTTGGATCCTAAGTGTCCCCCAAAGGCTCATGTGATAGAGGCTTGGTTTCCCGTTTGGCATTATTGAGGTAAGGTCTAGTAGGAGGGCTTCAGGTCTTGTGGGAATGGCCTTAAAGGGGATACTGGGACCACAACCTTCCTCACCCTCTCTTTTGCTCCCCAGCCAAGAGTTGAGTGGTTTTGTTCTGTTACACACTCCACACTGTGATGTGCTGTCCTGCCACTGGCCCAAAATCAATGAGGCCCATCAATTATGGACTAGACCCTCCAAAGCTATGAGACAAAAGAAAACTTCCCTTTTATGAGTTAACATCTCAGATATTCATTGTAGTGACAGAAAGCTGACTAACACAAAATGTTTTTCCTCAGACGCTGGAAAAAATATAAATTATCAACTACTGGGGCACTCTATGCAACCTATCATTTCATTCAATAGTGTCAACTATACAGTTTTATTTTATGCTTCCTTTGATAGACACTAAATCCTATAACAGATTTAACATGTATACTCCTTAATCAAAACTCCATTAAAACAAAACAAACACAAACCTCCAAAGTCAAAAAATACAGAAAAATAATGAATGGTAACAAAATTTTGGAAGTTGACTCAGTCAGTAACCAGAAAAAAAGCAAGTATTAGAGAAAGTCAAGAGGCAGAATGATAGCAGCATATTGGGAGTAGTAGAAATCTCTGGAAGGGAAGGCAGAAAATGAAGTCTGAAGGGGCTTTGCTGCTAGTCATTCTGCTTAAGAAGCAGTTAGACCCTGAGATCACCTTTCTAATTTCATTCAGTCCAGCAACTGTTCCTCCTTCACCATAAAAAAAGGCGAGGATTTATTCTTTACAGAAGGTAAAATAAGGGTCTCTGCACTGTACGAGAGCTGTCACAATTGAGGAAAGGGATACCCTTGCGCAAATGGATTAAGTATGAGAGTTTACATACTGAATGCCGAGGTCCTCAATCTCAATGTTGGCAAGCTGGGAAAACCCTAATTCTTCCTTCCAGTCATTTGATTATCCCAGGCCCACAAAAAATTAAAAAGTAACCAAAAGACACTAGCAAATGAGATTTCCCCCAAAGACAAGTGTTCACTCAGATAACCCTAGAGGTGGGGAAGGGCTTGGGAAATAACTTTCACGGAGTTAAAGTGATAATAGTAGTAGCGACATGAAGAAGTGAGATCACAAAAAGAAGGAATCGATATAGGATGTGTTATCAAGCAAGTAAGATATGATGAAACTTAATTCATGGGGAATTCAGAAAAGACACAGAAGACCTCTGAGACAGCACAGAGGTATTCTTTATACCAATCTCCATGAGTTATTGGTTGAGGGCTACTAAGGCAGGGAGCAGGAAGAGAGAAGAAGTGGCATTAATTACCCATATCTGACTTCCACAGAAAGTCCTTAGGGAAAAGAGATGCAAGTGCTGGCACCTGGAGAATTGATCAGCATGCAATGAAGAGTAAGAATGAAATGGACACAAACAGAGCACTTACAGCATCAGCTATGCACACCAGGATAACTGAGCTAACTTGTGTTACTATCTTATTCATTGTAAAAAAAACAACACTTCTTATAGATTCTTTGTTGTTGTTGTTGTTGTTGTTGTTGGTTGGGTACTGGGGATTGAACTCAGGGGTACTCAACTACTGAGCCACATCTCCAACCCTTTTTTGTATTTTATTTAGAGACAGGGTCTCACTGTGTTGCTTGGGGCCCTGCTAAGTTGGTGAGGCTGGCTTTGAACTGGCAATCCTCCTACCTCAGCCTCCCGAGCTGCCAGGATTATGGACATGTGCCACAGTGCCTGGCTCATGATTCCCATTTTAACCTTTCAAAACATGCCATTTATTAACTTCTATGCTTGTATTAATTATTCCAATTCCCAGTTCTAAGCATTTTAGCCCAAAGTAACTGGGCAAAAAGGCACATATTATTTTATTTCATGATTAAGTAACCAAAACTAAAAGTAATACCTACCTACAATATTAAATCTCTGAAAGATAAGGACAAACAAATCCCCTAGAACCTTCAACATGAGCATCCTATTGGGTTAATCCAAACATGTCTCTAAACCTAATGGCTGAAAACCTTCACTCACCAAAGTGGCTAAACTTCTGTTTCCACCCATATGCATATCTCTGCAGAAGCCTCTTTACTGTACAGAAATGTCATCCTTTTTAACGATCTTGTTTAAAGATGGGTACACAACA
The DNA here is from genome assembly GCF_902686445.1 of Sciurus carolinensis. NCBI lineage: Eukaryota > Metazoa > Chordata > Mammalia > Rodentia > Sciuridae > Sciurus > Sciurus carolinensis. The sequence continues at coordinate 24,237,468 of NC_062225.1, forward strand.
GCAGGACTAGAATTTCTAGTGATGTCATCTTTCATTTTCACATCCCAAAGTATCTACAACTGCTTGGCTCTGAAGTGAGATTAAGGGGACAAGACTAGGTGACAATGGTTGACTTCAGGCTCCTTTCTGCTATCTGGGTTCTGTGGCAAAGTCTGGCTAACTGCCAGAATTCTTACTCAGGTGCTTTTTTTCTCCAGGAGAATCTACTACTGTTTCTCCTTGCAATCAGACTGTTCTGTCTCAGATTAAATACACACAATTGTGAACAGGGGTTTGACTTCTTTCCCTTTTGGTTCATAATGCACCAAGCAAACAAAGGACACATCTAGGTGCATGCTATGATAAAGTGTCCCAAAGTTTTCTGGGACCATGAAGGAGACTGTCTGCCCAAAGCATATATAAAACACCCAATGGAATGTTACTTAGCCTCTCATCCCAGTTCTGCCTCAGCCATGTTATAAGTTTGAATTCTTCACAACAGGACAGAGGTGATTTATTGAAGTATAGGAACTAAATCTTCAATTCAAACTAGTTTACCACCAAGATTCTATAGCTGATATATGCAAAGAAGTTGTTGTGGGATTTTTTTGTTTGTTTGTTTGTTTTTGTTTTTCCAGATCACTTACTTCCTAACTTATAAGGCAGGGAAGAAAGATCACCAACCTACTTTACAAAAATATCAATGACAACTACAAAACCTCTAGAGATGTTTCACCATAGGCTGTACTTCCAACCCTACTATAGGGTCTTGGGATCACAGACACTAAGTTGTAATGGGTCAATTTGGCTACACGTAACTACATTGCCCAGAATTCCTTTCTGTATATGCTTCTCATTAGGGTATAACACAAGAGACAGACATTTCTGTGCAAGAGAGAGAAAATGAAGACCAAGTATCCTGTGGTTCACACATAATGTCCTTCTCTGTCAGCTAAGCTTGTCAGCATAGGGCAGAGTCAATACTGCAATTATTCTCCCTTTTACTGGATCCTTCTTCAGCTTCTCCCTGGTCCCATGTGTATTTAGCTTCATGAGAGGGTAGCTTTTCCAGCAGGTTACCCACATCATGAAGATAAGAGGTAGGAAAAACTGACAGGATTTCAGTCCATCCTTCTGGGTTCAAGTTTGTCTTTAGTGATACCCTATTTTATATTCATATTCTGTTCCTGACCACTTCCCTGGGGAACTTCAAATTCCAACAGGAAACAAAGACAATAGCCCCACCTAGACATTTGACATGATGAGGTTGTGGGAACTAAGCACTCTCCTAGGGGTTCTGCCCCCTTGACTAAATCTTGACCAACACATACACTTTGAGAGTCTGTGAATGTCATAAACCAAGATAATGCACATAAAAGGACAAAATTGGAAAACACCTCCATGGGGTTCACCCAATCTACCTCAAAAAACCTATCATGGAATGAAATAAGACACAATTCTAAGTATTAACCAAAGACTTAATGATTTCAAATTTTCCAGTCCTGAAATAAAATAACAGCACTGTTTTCCACCAACCTGTCTAAAAATGAATTCACTTCTCAAAGATGTCAATTGCAACAAAAATAGGAAGAACATTCATATCTGCTTTTTACTTAATATATAAATTTATAATACATATAATCTTTGATCTTGAAGTTTCAAATACTCCTTTTTAAAAAAATTTTTTTTTTTTTAAATTTGGTGACCTGCTATTGTATTTAGCTTTGTACTAGTCAAAGATACTACGAAAAATGCCAAGGACAAATATAAAATTTTATGCCCATTTGCTTATTAAATAGTTATTTATAGTCAGAATTTGGTTTATGCAAGAGGCAGCAGCAGTAAGCTCTGTCAACCCAACATAGTTTAAACTCTGGCAGAATATCAGCATTTTAATTTTTACATATCTATCTAAAGAACTGAATACCTTACCTAATTCAAAATAAACACTAATTCTTCCCTGCTTTACTTTTTCCGTATCATATATCACCATCCGACATACTGTATAATAACTTGTCTTTAATATACATGTGACAGGTATTTGTTGATTAAAAGAATCAATGAAATATGAATCATTAAGATAACTAAATCTCAACATTTCTTAAAAATTATATTCAAATTCAGAGACATTACTAAACAATGATAATTTTTACCCATAAAATAAATTAGTGAGGTACTGACGAATTCCAAATTCCATTTCTATTATTTCTGTTTCTCTTTGACAAGTTTCACTATACAAAGAAGTATGTAGAATCTTCCTCGTCCTTATCAATTAAGAATGCTTCCCAGAAGATGAAGCTTCCATTTAGTAAGTGACCCATTTGGAACTCCAAGACAATCCTTAGAAAGAAGTGGCATTCACTAGAACTTAGTGGCTGACCATATTCCATATGTGTTTTTCTCTTTGTTCAAAATATTCTACAAAAGCCCAGGAGAAGAAACTAAGTAAAATCGTGGGTTTCAAACTTCTTTCACATGAAGTCAATACTAATATTCTCAGGGCAAGTTCTACTCGACTCAACCAAGTATTCCAGGAGAGATTTAAAAAAAAAAAAAAAAAAAAAAAAAAAGACTAGTCTCACCCCAAACCACCTTTTAAATAATTCAAGTCAAAAATATACTTTAGAAATAAGAACTCCTGTGACTGGGCCTTAACACCAAAGGAAAGTGAAGGAGAAATTGATGAAATTCAATAAAAGCTCCAAAACAGCATTTTTAAAAACCCAGCATCTTCTTTTTCTTTTCCCTGCATATTCCTTACCCTCATTTCAAAAAAGAACAGAAGGAAGAGAAGGAGGAGCAATTCGAGTTAACAAAGAAATATAAAGCACAGCAAACTTGAAAAAGCAAAACAGACTCTGATGGTCTCAACTGGAAAACTGGAATGTGCTTAAGGCTTGCAACTTTTTAAAAAGCCTTTATGAAAACAAGTTCTGAATGATAAAGCATATTTGTTTTCCCAATTCAGTATCTGCTATATACACTACAGTGCTTTTCTTTGCTGCAAAGTTTTTCAAGAGCAGGATCAAATAATTTTTCAGGATCTGGAGATCAGAGATTCTGAAGCAGAGAATGTGATGAAATACATTCAGGGGCATTATTTAATTCCAAAACTCAATATAATTGTGGCTGCTTCACACTGATATATTCTACCTACTCTACATTTCATAATCCCCATCTTTTATCTGTTCCCTGTGATTCAACCACGAATTATAAGCCTGGCTATCTCTCTATTCAACCTCTCTTTTTTACCAATTTCTGTAACTTTTTTGTTTTTTTGTTTTATGGGTACCATTTATCCTTTTTCCTCCCCTAAATTCCTACCCTTTCTGCTTCCCTAACAATATATCTAAATCCCTTTAAAGAACCCAATGGTTTCTCCATTTTCACCCTGTCATAAAAATGGAGCAAGATGTTTACGGAAACGTGACCTGATACACTAAGGCTGTCTATGTGTTATCTAACTCTATAACACGAATGCATGTTTCTTTCTAAATGGGCCTGGACATCATGAAGAGACCTTAAATCTAGAAGCTCTGGATATGAACTTGTCTGCTTTGAAAGGAGCTTGCATCCTTCAAGAATACACTTCACAGATTTCATCTCAATGACCCACAAACCTAGCTTCGGTGTCTTTAGTCCAAGCTCATTTTTTAAGCAAATATTCAATGAGAAGGGGGAACTGGAGGAAAGAGTAATGTGAACTATTGTTTACGTATGGGTTTTGCTATTGTTGTTTGAAGAAGGAAAATAAAAAGAAAAATGCCACCATAACAAAAGAGCTCCTAAAGAATCCTGGATGCTCCACAGGCCACAAAACACACGTGGCCACAGTCACCTTTGCTTTTCAGACTTGCATATTGCTGAGATAGATTTCAGCCCTTCCATTTGCAGCAAGACATTTCTCTGTATGTCATTTGGCAGATGCAGTTGTGGGGCTCTGCCAATTCACCCTGGAGCCCTCCATTTTAATCAGTATCACATAAAATTTAACACATGCTTTGAAATATGCACCAGATTCAAAGTTTTGCCTAGGGACGGGGGTGGGGATGCCTGCTGCAAAAACACATACCATCCCAGCCGCTGCTCCACAAGCAATTATCTTTCACCTTTGGCTGAACCAGAAGAACTGTCAACACCAGCACACTGCCAACCAGGGGAGAGGTTATGGGGTCAAACAGGGAAGAAGGCTGGGTGCTTTGGTGTTCAGCTTGGCCATCTGCTAATCCTGCTGGCTGCATGGAAGAAGCACTCTCTTTAGTTACAGAACACAAGAAAAAGTATAGGTAAAAGAGAAGTAGCTATGAATACACTACAATTTTAGCCAAGCTTTTCCAGTAGTGAACTTAGTAAAAGCAAAAACTTCCTGTAATAGAATCCCTATAAAAGAGTCATGTAGGAAAAACTAACTCGGATCAACAAAGCCACACATATCAAGATACTGCAACCAGAGAACTGGATTTTGTAAAGAAAAGGATTAAAGCAAACCTCATACACTGGGAATAAACACTTGTTTTCCTTTCCTGTCATAAGCATAAGTTAAAAATATATGAAAATATTCTTAAACTTATTCTTTGAACATGGAAACCAAAGGAAATTTACCACTGATAATTTTAAAACAAAAGAAAAGAAAAATTACTAAAGCAGAGATAGGAGCCCAGAATCTCCCAAACTCCCTCATATACACCCCCACATACATAAAACCACTGCCAATAAGACACACACACACTCCTAAAATGCATGAACATCCCACCTCTTACACAAGTAACAAACAAGTGAATTTTATCTCATGTGCCATTTATAATCTCTTTGTGAAGTCTGACCTTGACCACTGCGCTATGAAGGTCTCTCAGGCTTAGTCCATCCAGTGCCGTGGAAGGGTCATCTGAATCACGTGTCAGGGCTGACACCAACAGGCATACCAGTGCCACAGGCACATGGCCTTCACTGTTCCATATCATTTACACAGGTAGTCTCCAAAGTGGGGTGTGTGTCTATTCCCCAAGGTTATGCAAAAACAATCCACTGGTACTTTATTTTATTCTTTTGTTTTAGTTTGTTTTGTATTGTGGTGCTGGGGATCAAACCCACAGCCATAGGCAAGCTAGGAAAGCACTCTACTACTGAGCTACATCCCCAGCCCCTATTTTCATTTAAAATAAAAAATAAATAAATGAAAGAAAGAAAGAAAGAAAGAAAGAAAGAAAGAAAGAAAGAAAGAAAGAAAGAAAGAAACTAAGCTTTACTAACATTTGATTTAGGGTATCACAGTGGTACTTTTACTCTATATATATCAGTCATGTGCCACCACTATACAGAGGAAAGACAGTACAGAATGCTTGAGAGTAATACTCTCATTTGCTGATTTTCTTTCATTTTACTGTGATATAGTACATTATATATGCTCAGTTAAATAAAATTAGATTAAGTTACCTGGTTTTAGTTAAACTTGTAAATAAAATGGTCAAATGGATTTAATATATTCTTAAAACATCACTAGGGGATGAAAATAATAATTTTAATGCTACCATATGCAATTCACAAGAAAATAGGATTATCCTCAGTCTAGTATGCTAAAACTACTATAATGATGGTTCCCAATGGATAATGCCTTCCTGTGTTCATGTCCCTTTGCAACATAACACTGCTGTTTTTCCTAGAAAAAGGTAGAGATCATTCATTTCTCAATCCTCTTCAGTCTGGATTAGCTCTAAGACTTGCTCCAACTAAAAGAATGTAATGGACATTGTCAAATTCTGGTACATAGGTCTGAAGAGGCCTAGGAGTTTAAGTTCTCTTTTCTACAACAAGATAACCCTGCTACGATGAACACTTTAGCCTACTAAGGGATGAGAGATCATATAGGGAACCAGGAAAGCCAGTTTGACAATGAGCACCAACTGCCAGCCTGTCCCAGCAAAGATTCCAGGTAAGGCCAGCAGACAACCTCTCCAGCAGCCTAAAGTACTAATCTATGGAATCATAAGAAACAACAAGTCAGTAAAGTTAGTATTGTTTTAAGTCATTACATTTTAGGATCATTTTTTACAAAATAAAGGAAAACCAACACAGCTGGTGAGAGCCCCTGGTCAAATATATTATGTAGTAAATAAAATGATCAGATCTGGTAGAAAAGAACACCAAATATCTGAAATTACCAAAAATTATCTGCAAAAGGAATTTAAATTCCTTATTAACAATAAACCTTTCCCTAAATATATATATATACATATATATATATATATATATATCTTGCCCTAGATACTAGCTAATACACACACACACACACACATATATCTATATGTGATTATATATGTAGGTAATAAACCATATAAATGGCATGCAAACACAAAAGTGTTTTACTGAAGAATTTCCTTAATCAAAAAGGCTTATGACTGCCTTTTCATTAACTAGAGTTAATGAAAGCTGTACACATATACAACTTAAAAATATAAATATTGGTATATTGGGCATAAGTGTTCTACTTCCTCTGAAGAAATTTTTTGAAAAAGTGAAAATATTTGAAGAAAAGTTATCAGATTTTTTTGAAGGCTCTAGTGAGCTGCCATGCACTAGGTCATGCAGTAAAGCTGAAAAAAGAGCCTCATCAAGCTATTTAGTCCACCTGTTTCCACACATTATGGGTTACTAACTATCCCAGAAAGTAAAAGTCTCCATGGTTCTAATATTTTGCTTTTATTAATACAATGCATTTGTACTTTACAATATCATGTATACTGCTCCACCATTCCACAATATTTTACTTACTACCTTTAAATCACTACAGCTAAGACACTGACCTCAATCAAATAAAAGGAAGGACTAAAGAGAGCCCCACAACAAATCTTATCATTCTCCTTTCCATCCCTAAAGTAAGCCCCATCGAGGACATATATAGAGAGACAAAAGTTTAACTTTCTTAGCATAGCCGATTTCTACTTTGGGTCGATGATAAAGCCATTCGATGAAAAAGGAATTATGGGAAGAAAAGCATCAGATGGTTTGGGAAGAGGATAAGGTAGTGCAGTGATAAGGCCAAAAGAAGACGGAGACTTGGACATGTCAAGCGCTAAGTGGAAAGTCACTAGAGAAGGTGAAGTTAAAAAATAAAGGGAGGAAAAGTGGAATTAACTGAAAGAACAAGGACGAAAGACTACCCTAGGTTGTCTGTCCCAAGGGGTGGGGGAGGGATAGCCTCTTGCTAAGAAACCTGAATTATAGAAATAAAGAATGGTAGAGTCAAAGACAGCAAAATAAGAATGCTGGAAGTCAAGAGTTTCTAGCTAACAGCACTCAGCTTCTCTATGACATTGGTTAAGAGGTAAGGTTACCCATAAAGAAAAAGGGGCATTTTCTCCAAAAAGAAGGTGGCAAAGTCTTCACCAAAGTAAAATGCCTTTATATGTTTTATCAAGTAATATTAATATTTAAGTAGATACAAATTTTAAGCTTACTCATAATATGCTACCTCTAAATTTTTCAACTCAAAATTTGTCCTTGCTATTGTGTCCTTCCCCATTTCATCTACCCACACAACAGCAATCTGGGAAGAAAAGAACAAGTGATGAAAGCACACATGAGAAGTCCAAAATTTGGAAATATAATCTTATCCAAATTTACCACTGCCTGGAGCAAAATACAATCAATACCAGTCTATTTATTCTCTGACACCTCTCTATCTGCTATCTAAATGTTGATACTCAGAAAAGTTTACCAACATCTGAGTCTATTTGTCAATGTGTTCATGAAGATAGCACCCATTTTCACTGGCAGTATAAAATTAAACTGAAATGGTTACAATTTATTCAACATTTCCTACTGTGTACTTTTCACAAATCATGAAGAAACTAGAAAAGGATCCTCCCAGAATATTCCACTAATTCTGACATTAACACTGTACTTTAATAACCTGAATGACTCCCACAAGGGACATATAATTTATTTCAGAGAGTGTCTGATATTTTATGAAATTTATGTACACATTATAATTTTGCTAAAGAGAGGGTTCATGACTTTCATTGGTTTCTTGAAAGGTTTATGCCCCTAAAATGTTTATGAACTACTGCTATAAATCATTCCCTTCTCCAATGTTAATAAACCAAACTCTCTTGAATACCTACCAAGAAAGTCAAACAGAATATATGCCCATTTAGGTAACAGGCTTCTTCATCAGGGCAGCTGGGAGATCCATATGTTTAGCAGACTGAGAAGAGCTGAAGTCATTCCGTTGGGAAGAAGGCCATACTAGTTTCTGGCACTTGCTTGTTTTTTTTTATGATTTATTTAGAAGTAAGGGAGAGATACAAATTAATAGCAGATTTTAACCTATGTTAAAAAATAATGTTAAAGTACTAAAAAAGCAAAACTCCTTATCCTCAAAATATCTGGAAGCAGGATAAAACTATCATATTTAAGGATAACCCTTAATAGTAGACTGAGAACCATCATGGTTCAAGCCACACTTCAACCTTTAAAGCCTTTACAGAAAATCTAAGCTAAAAATACAGTTTTCTAAGTATCTTGTAGACAACAAAGACCACAGTCTTCATCACATACACACACACACAAGTTACCTGTATCAACCACCAAAAAACAGACAAACTTTGAGAGACAAAGTCTACTCCCAATGTTTGATTCTGAACAAATTTCTGAAGGAAACTGAAAAAACAGAAAAACCTATGTATAAAATTTGAGACAATCTACTTTTCATATTAAAAAGCTGTCAGGCAAATTCTACTTTTTTTTCCTTTGTCTATTTTTCTTCTCTGCAAAGAGATCACAATGAGTTCCTCGACACATAAAATTTCCTTTGCTCATCAATGCTGGGACACAAATTTTAAGTTCAAAAATTCTATAGCTACAGAGCTCCGTTTGGGAGTATAAAACATTACTGGAGACGTATGGTGGTAATGGTTACACAAAAATGTGAATGTACTTAATGTCACAAAACTACAGACTTCAAGATTATTAAAATGGTAGATTTTAGGTCATGTATATTTTAGCACAATTTAAAAAAAACACTGGTAGAGAGCAAGACTTGTTGGAGAAGGATCAAGATAAAACTATACTTAAATCGTGTGCATGTACAAATATGTAGCAACAAATACCACCACTATATACAACTATAATGCACCAATAAAAATGTGGAAAATTTTTAAAAACAAAAATTATAACAGAAAATAATAGGATAAAAATTTTTAAAAAGATAAAAACAAAAACTATACTTAAGTGAAACTATTTCACCTAAGATGTCAAAGATAAATTGCATTTTGAGACAACAAACTTGAATGTAACTGGTTTCATCATCAAATTAATTACCTGAGACAATCAGAAATATTAAAACTCTTACAATATCCATCCTGCCCTTGAATGAGTAACTGTTCTTCCCCACCCCCATTATATATATACACATATATATGCACACACATATACATATGTATACACGTATATGTGTGTGTGTGTGTGTGTGTGTGTGTGTGTGTACACACACACAAACACAAATATATATAAAATAAAACAAGAATTTTCTGAATTCCTAGCTTGTCCAAGGCAGGTTTTGTAGGTAAAAAATATGAAACTAATTCAGATATAGATCTTAGGGAAAATGTTCATGAATGATTATTATCTATTCTACTCCTTCACATTATCCTAGCTGAATGTTCCCCTCCTCCACACACTTGCCCCAGATTTTGTTACCTAGTACTATGCGAGTAAGCCCCCTGTGATTTAAAGCCCACTTTCTTCATGGTGGTAGGCCATTTCAGTCCCCATTTGCTTCCTTTGCCCCCCCGCTCCCTCCTGTCCCCCTTCCTCTATTCCATAGCTCTTTATTTATTTTCTAATTGGTGCTTTACAGATATACATAAAGGAGGGATTCACTTTACATTTTGCTATTTAATAACTTCCATTTCTATTTATGAAGTATGTATACACATATTTATTTTGTGTAATTCAACTTCTAATTTTGGAAAACATAAAAATAAATTTAAAAAATGTTTAAAAGGTGGAATTTGCGGTGGTATATCCATATATGTACACAGCATAATTCTATTCATTAGGGAGTTCCTTCCTTTTCCTGTCTCTCCCCTCAGTTCCCTTTCTCTACTCCACTGATCCCCCTCTATTTTTATGAGATCCACCACCCCCATTATTTTTTTCCTTACTTTTCCTGGAGCTTCTGCACATGAGAGAAAGGCTGCTTTTAAAACAGGGCTCTCTTCAAACCCCAGCACCACAAGAAAAAAACTTCAATTAAATACAAATAAAAATGAGGGCTCTCAAATTCCCAACTTCCCTCCCAATTTCATTAACCTCTCACTGATATAGAAGGCAATCATCTCCCACTCTGCTTTCTAGAATAGTGATTTCCCAATTTTCAAAAATCTTCAAATACTTAAAAATTAGCATAAAGATCCATACCACTGTTCTGTTTTAATGGTTACCCACACTCAGAGACCTCAATGGTTGGCTGACTTCAGAATTTAAGCAAATAAACACACACATGTGCAAGTAGACCTGATAATCTTTTCTTTCCCTTCAAACAACTGCCCTAATGTGCAGCAAAATATTTTCTCTGTGCAGGGCACATGTGCGCGCGCAAGCGCACACACACACACATGCTAATTGAGAGCTATACAAAATTTGCTACAGATATGAATTAGAAAAGTATGTCAAGAAGGTAAAGTAGCCTTAACTTGCTAAAAGAAATAACTGAATAACCTTATTGCAAGCTTTCAAAACAAAACATAGCTGAAAACTTTCCACTCAAAATGTAAACTTATATTATTTTCAGTACTAGAGATTGAACCCAGGATCTTGCACATCTACTGAGCTACATCCCCCGACCGACTCTCTCTTTAGCCAGCGCCTTCCTCAGGTGCCCAGGCTGGACTTAATCTTGCAATCCTCCTTCCTCAGCCTCCAGAGTAACTGGGGTTCCATGCATGGTCACCATATACCTGGATCAAAGTACAAACTGTTGACACTGATTTGATATGTAGCCTCTAACAAAGAATAAAGAAGGATTCTATGAATAAAAAATTCAACTATAATGATGTATCCCTAACCAATCTGTGGGGTACTTCATCCATTCACCTTCTAATGAAGAAACAAAGAATTCATTCAGAATCAGGTTCAAAGGCCATAAAGCCTATAAAGTTTAAAATCACATAAAGAAAAAATGAACTCAAGGGCTCATCTGTTGTGTTTCAATTGCAAAAACTTAACTCCTTTGGTTTTGATTAGAGGTTCATTTCTCTGTTAAGATCCTAAATAAGAGGGATTAAGAAAAAAAATGACACTTTCTGGGAAGTATACTCCATGTATGTATAGTATGTATAGTATGTGTAAATACATTCTACTGTCATGTATAACTAAAAAGAACAAATGTTTAAGAAAGAAAGAAAATTTTTTAAAAAGAAAGAAAAATGCCACATTCCTAATCAATGAGAAATCAAGCAATAACTAAAATGCCAGTTTGTCCCTATAACCTGGGGAAGGTGCTTTCCAGTCTCTACACACACATATGTGTGTGTGTGTGTGTGTGTGTATGTGTGGGTGTGGGGTGTAAATGCTTCCTCCAGTCTATACTTCTCCTACACTTCATGATCAATGACCAAGAAAAATAATAAACCAAACTCCATAAGGATAGAAGAATAAAATCTACTAGTTATATAGAAAATACTGTATGTTTATTATCTGAACATGATATTTTAAAATTTTTTGGTCAAGTGATTCTTCCCCATATGAATGTATCCCTTCTGGATAATTCATTTAGATAATTTGTTTAGAAGTAATTAAATAAGACATACACAATATTCTCACAAGAAAGCATTTTTGAACAAATTTTTGGAAGAATAATATTTTCTAGTGTAATGTTTTCCCACAGTCACAAAGAACACCTGAGAGATTGCATGCACACACGTGTGTTTGTGCATGCAAGCATCTGGGAGCGGGCAGGGCAGGTGACTATTTCAAATTTTCAAAGATATTTAATTTAAAAAAACAAAACCAAGACTGGGAAATGTTTACTTCATAAGAAAAGACAATAGTCTCTATTACATAATGAGTTTGAATATTTTAAAGAAAAACACAAGATTCCAATAATAAACATGAGAGCTAGTCACATATGAGAAAATGCACATATATAAATACCAGATGGGGAACATAGCAATGACATGTTAGCAGAGTGGAAGTGGAATCCTGTACAGTTGAAAATATCATTAAAACATTCATGAATCATATATTCCAGCAAGATCCTTTAGTAACAGAACTATAAGCAGGTGGAAACATTTATCTACATACAGTAAAACTTGCATTTGAGTGTACCAGTCTACAAGTCATGACAAAGGCCTGAGAGTTGCACAAGCACCACCACATGAAGCTATTGAACAGCCCCATCATCCCGCAATAGTCCATGTGCAAGATATCTTGGAAAGAGAAAAACAATAGGGGTGGAGAATGATCCATGATTCTTGGGGATGACAGATGGAGGAAAGGTTTGACTACGACGGTAGCACAAAGGACTGGAGAGGTGACAGAACTGTCCCATAGTTTGTTTTCAATAGTGATTATGTCAATTTGTACATTTTAAGATTCAAATACACCAAAGAAAAGTAAACTTTAAATTGGGTAATTAATTTTTTTAAAACCACTTTAAAAATGAGCTGAACTTTCAAAGAGATCTAGAAGGATGTTAGAAAGCACAACCAAGCTAGGTTCCTCTCTCTTCTAACCCATCCTTAGGGCCCTTGCTCTGGCTCTCCCGAACATGTTGATTTTTTTTTCCTTCCTTTTTTATTTCCTTAATACCAGTTTCCTTAGCATTATTTTGATGATGCTTTCATGCTCAGTAAAGAAGACATCTGGCAGAGGACAAGGCTAAAGCATTTGCTGAGAGCACAGCAATCCCAGGAATTCTCAACCAGGTTTCCCCAGGGCCAGTGAGCACCACGCCCCAGGGCAGAGGTACTCTCCTGGGATTTCTAGATCTAAACCTCAAACTGGGCTTCACTACATTCCACACACAAGCCAGGGGTCTAGGGTTGCTTAAAGAAAACCACAGCCCCCCAGTAAACTGAATTGTTCATACCAAGAGTAAGTAGCTGAGAATTAAGAAGCTGAGAAGCTTGGTATGCAGTTCAATCCAGTAACCACAAAACACAATTATCAAATGCAGAGTGAAGTTATTCAAGGAAACCGTAGAACGGATAAGAGGAGACTGTAGAAAAGCTAAGAGCCCCAAATCAAATTTCCAGCAACAAAATAAAGAGATTCATTTAAGTCTCACTAATTTCCATAGTCTGAACTGCTTATTAAAACAGATCTAGGGTTTAGTCTCTCACTAACATTAAAGTCATTACTGAAAATACAATGTGTGCACATGTTTTTTAAATGCATTTCTCAACATTGAAATATGAAAATAATAAGACAAACCTTTCAGGTTTAAACAACAACAAAATCTTCCCTAAAAGCTCATACTCTCTCCCAAATCAGTTTATTTAAAAACACTCATGGAAAAATAGAGTTGCAATTGTTTAGTAAGAAGACAGAGGTAAACAGTTGGTATTGGCTATCAATACCCCAAGCGAAGTCCTCAGTTGCCTGAAAAATCACATAGATCTCAAAACAAAAATATCATATTGGTTGGGGTTGTGGCTCAGTGGTAGAGTGCTTGCCTAGCACATGTTAAACACTGGGTTTGATCCTCAACACTACATAAATATATATATATGTATACATATATATATTAAGTGCCTGCTATGTGTTATCTCATGTGACCCTCATTAATAAAAAAGGAAGTTAAAGCTTAGATTAAGTAATTTGTCCAGTCTCATAAGTGAAAGTTCTGGGTTTTAATCCAGCTTTCTTGACTCCAAAACAAATTTTTTTCCAAAGACATTTTTTTACCACTGAGCTATATTCCCAGTGCTTTTCATTTTTACTTATCTTTTATTTTGACACAGCATCTTACTAAGTTACTTAGGACTCCACTAACTTACTGAGCTTGGCCTCAAACTTGTGTCCTCCTGCCTGAGCTTTTGCAGTCACTGGGATCACAGGCATCGGTCATTGCACCAGGCTCAATATTCTTTATTATTGAAGATACCATAAAGTTTTCCTACAAGATTTGACTAAGAATGGATATGAGCTTACTCTCTAAAAATTATCAGAAAGAGTGTGGAATGCTATTCTGTATTCATTATAAGTGTAAAATAATACGATAAGGAAAGACGTCTCCTAGTCTGCAATTAGCACGAGTCAAGCACACACTACTAGGTCAACACCTACAGTCCTTGATGGTATCAGCAATGATCTCAATCCTTTCTCCCAATCCTGGGTCTATTAAAGGGTCATATATTCTTTTGTTTTCTTTTTTTTTTTTTTTTTAATTTTGATTCATTGTACACAAATGGGGTACAACTTTCGTTTCTCTGGTTGTACACGAAGTAGAGTCACACCATTTGCTGAATCATACATGTACATAGGGTAATGATGTTTGTCTCCTTCCATTATCTTTCCTTCCCCACACTCCCTCCCCACCCCTCATTTTCCTCTATACAATCCATCCTTCCTCCATTCCTGCCTACCCCCACCCCCACATTATGTATCAGCATCCACTTATCAGAAAAATCATTCGACCTTTGGCTTTTTTGGGATTGGCTTATTTCACTTAGCATGATATTCTCCAACTCCATCCATTTACCTGTGATGCCATAATTTTATTCTTCTTTATGACTGAATAATATTCCATTGTGTATATATACCACAGTTTCTTTATCCATTCATCTATTGCAGAGCATCTAGGTTGGTTCCACAATCTAGCTATTGTGAACTGAGCTGCTATAAACATCGATGTGGCTGCAACACTGTAGTATGCTGATTTGAAGTCCTTTGGGTATATAGCTGGGTCAAATGGTGGTTCCATTCCAAGTTTTCCAATGAATCTCCACACTGCTTTCCAGAGTGGCTGCACCAATTTGCAACCCCACCACAATGTATGAATTTCCCCACATCCTCATCAACACCTACTGTTGCTTTTATTCTTTTTTTTTTTTTTTTTTTTTTTTTTTTTCCGGTGCTGGGGATTGAACCCAGGGCCTTGTGCTTGCAAGGCAAGCACTCTACCAACTGAGCTATATCCCCAGTCCTTGTATTCTTGATAATAGTTATTCTAATTGGGGTGAGATGGAATCTGAGGTTAGTTTTGATTTGCATTTCTCTTATTACCAGAGATATTGAACATTTTTTCATACATCTGTTGATTGTAGAACTTCTGTGAAGTGTCTGCTCATTTCTTTTGCCCATTTATTGATTGGGTTATTTGTATTCTTGGTGTAAAGTTTTTTGAGTTCTTTATAGAATCTGGAGATTAGCGCTCTACCTGAAGAGTGTGTGGCAAAGATTTTCTCCCACTCTGTAGGCTCTCTCTTCACATTGTTGATTGTTTCCTTTGCTGAGAAAAAGCTTTTTAGTTTGAAACTAACCCAATTATTGATTCCTGCTTTTATTTATTGTGCTTTGGGAGTCATGTTAACAAAGTCTCTAAGCCAACATGATGAAGATTTGGACCTACTTTTTCTTCTCTTAGATGCAGGGTCTCTGATCTGATTCTGAGGTCCTTGATCCATTTTGAGTTGAGTTTTGTGCAGGGTGAGAGACAGGGGTTTACATATTCTTAAAACAATTACCTTAAAAAGTTCTTACAACCAATATAATCTGACTCAATTTTTTTAAAGTTAAGTAGTTTTAGTTTTGTTTGGTGCTAATTCCTCTTTTACTATAATATTTCATTATTCATAAATCTTTTGTTTATAAAATGTTATAGTAACTTCTATAGTTAACTTCATAAACACTCTATTTCTTTGGGTATTAATGATCCCTGCTGGACCAATGAAAGCATTAAAAAATAAAAGACATCTGAAATGGTGAACATTGTCAATTAAACTTTATGAAATCTGGTTTATAAAATTATATTAAATGGATCTAAACTCAGGATAGAGAATAACTGCATATAAGAAAGCACTCAGCAAATTTAAGAAGGAAATAGAAGAAATCAACTATCTGCAGGCAGGGTCCAAGGATAAATCACATTTCAATTAAAAAAAGAAATGGGCAAAATTTGCAACCATTTTACAACATGTCCTTGGTATCCCTGTTCATTTTGTACCATACTGGCATAGTAATTAGAATAGATAGTGAAGATAAATCAGAATATTGGGGAGAAATCAGACTAACTGAATAACCATACCTTTGAATTTAAGTTCTCTAAAAATGTCATACTTGGAATTATTTTTTATTCCAGAGAGCAAAACATATATAAGTAATAGAAAGCAAACTCCATGATTCTCAAACTTGACTTAAACTTTATTATGATTTTACATACTATATTGAGGTTTGTTTTCAAAAATAATGACTCCCAGTTGAGGGACCCAAAATGGAATCCTAACCTCAGGAAGAAGCTGAATCCTCATATCTCCTAAGTAGGATTTCTAGAAACAAGGGTGGAGGGAAGTAAACAGTGGGAGAAACAAGAGAAGCAAAAGAACAGAAAAAGGAAATTAAAGAACTAATGATGCAAATACGTACAGAGCAAAAGAAGCAATTATTTTATAAAATATTTATATTGTATTTAAATCATGCAGAAAAGGAGACGGGGGTATGAAATATGGTAGAATGAGACAGATGTCATTACCCTTTGTACATGTACGATTACACAAATGGTATGAATCTACAAGGAGTACAACCAGAGAAATGAAAAGATGTACCCCATTTGTGTACAATGAATCAAAATGCAGTCTGTAAAAATTTTAAGAATAATTTTAAAAATAAATAACAAAAAAGAAAATACTATGTATATTCAAGCAAAGTAAGATAGCAGCTTTATAAATATACATAAAACACAAGGATACTAATTCTTTCAGATATGTAAAGACAGATCACTAATTAGTAAACCAAAGGTTTGACAGTTTATTCCAAATGATGATATGAAAACACATCCACCAATCTTCTAAAAGGGCAGACAGGCTGTGCCAATCCAGACCTAGACTGTATCTGATGACTCGTGGTTGTTCTTAGCTCCTGGTGCAGTACGCTGCAACAGCACTGAGGTTGTATATTTACATACTATGTTTCAGACATCCTTCTGCATAACCTTTCTCATATACTTGCATATTTCAGAGGTTAAACTATATAATAAAAACACAACTAGATAGCATTTGATTTATGTTAATTGGATTAACTCATTTCAACTTCATAACTTAGGTGTACAGTATTAGTTTCAAGGTCAAAGGAAAAGCCAGTTCAGTGAACTGAACTCGTTTCCACATTAGTGTAGTGCATTTTCTGATAAAACTTAGGGCAGCAGGAAGTCCCAGGAGTAACGTAGTGAAATGAAGTTCAGTTATTGTACAAACCACCCAAGAAAAACTTCATAATGTGAGTCATGTTGCTTTATTTTAAACTTAAGGGAAAGTTAAGTTTCCCAGTGAAACCATAACGAGGCCTTTGGCTCTCCCTCATAAGTCTCTGAAGCCAAGCCAATCACAGGAGAGCTAGCCCACCACAAGATCTTCCTTCGCTGTTCCAGTTCCCTCTTTCCTCCATCTTCTTGTGCAGCAGCACAGGGACCACTCGCTCACTCCACCAGAACATGTTTGGGGTAAGTGTGTGGGCCTGCAGTGGTGGCAGATGTAAGACAGTGTGACATTTACTTTGCAACCAAACAGGATGCTGACTGACATATACCCTCTTCTGAATATAGTTAAATACCTATCTTAAGAATCCAAGGCCAGGGAAAGAGATGCTCTGATCATCACAATTTTTCAACCTTCATCATCAATTTCAACAAAGAACAGCATTTACTTTGTTACCTATTATATCAAATCAATCTGTTCTCTTCTTCAGTAAGGCACACAACATAACAGAGAACAAACCGGACCTTAATTTAATTTACATCTAACACAAAACTCCCATCTCATCTTGCTACAGCAATGAATCTAAGAACCAGAGACTCTTAAATTACCCCATGGAAAGCAGAAAGTAAAATCAATAATGCCAGAATAAGCATAAAAAATCCCTTACATATAAGAATCCCTTACAAAGTCAAATTATTCTACAGAGTCTGTCATGAGAAACAGCAGCCGTCTTCTATTTCCCCCCAAGTTGCCTTCCCCAGAGGCATCACTCTTCCCACCTTTACCTTTTTATCTCTGTATGAAGTGCTTACGTGAGCTACTGCTTGTTTGCTTTTTTTTTTTACTTTTTTTATTGTAGTAAAATATATATAACATAAAATTTATCACTTTCACCATTTTTAAGTGTGCAGTTCTATGGCATGAAGCACATTTACAGTTTTACAAACATTATCACTGTGGGATGCCATCCTTAGTTAGCAGAATCTGACTAGGTTGAGCCATGGGACATAGAGGCCTGGCTTCTAGAAACTGCCGGGAAGTGTGTGGTGCTGTGTGGGAGGGTTCCCTGTCTCCTTCTGGAATTTTCCCCCTTAGGAGAATGACTCCCCTAACTCCACCCTATCCTGTTCATCATGGAAGAAGCTCCTCCAGGTCCTAGTCCCCTTTACCTGTGTATTATAAATAAAAGAGAGTTGGGCGAGTTTGTTGTTGTTAGAGGCCAGAGCTGGTATGGCCAGACCTGTTATGCCCCCTCTCATTTAAAAAGAGTATTGGCTCTTGTGTTTTTATTGAGTAGTTAAGTTTTTGGGAAATTGAGTGATATACAGCCAACATCCTCCTCTGGCAGTTAACCCTTTTGTCATTCACATGGGACGTGGCTGAGAGAGACGCCCACACATCACCATCCATCTTCAGAAAGTTCTCATCTTTCCCAACTGAAATTCTATACTCTTTCAAACTAAGTCACCATTCTCCCTCCCATGGCCTATGAAAAACATCATCTACTTTCTGTGTGTACGAATTTGACTATTACAAAAACCTCATATGAGTGGAATTGTGCGATATTAGTCTTTAAAAAAATATATATATATATATGTATATATATATATATTTTTTTTAAGCTGGCAAAGGACCTTTATTTTATTATTTACATGCAGTGCTGAGAATTGAGCCCAGTGCCTCGCATAGGCAAGGCAAGCACTCTGCTACTGAGCCACAACCCCAGCCCCAATGTTTGTCCTTTTATGCCTTACCTATCTCACAGTATAATGTATCCAGTGTTCATCCAAGTTGTGTCAAAATGTTTTCCTTTTCAAGGCTGAGTAATATTTCATTTTGCGTGTACAGCACATTTTATTTATCTGTGAATGGAGTTGCTTCTACCTTTAACTATTGTGTTTTTTTTGTTGTTGTTGTTATGTTTTGTTTTAGTTTTTTAGTTTAAAGCATTACCCATTGACTTTCCTCTATGTAAGATCAGGATTCCGCTCTTTCACACATTTGACACGTTAATACCATATATCTATAGCCAGTACCCATTCACCTACCCTTGCAAAACAGACACATCAATGGCTTAAATAAATTAATTTTTAACATTTAATTATTTTAAATATATAAGTGCAATGCCATGTAAGACACTAGGATCAATTCTCCTTTATTATACCATTTTTGTCTTCCAGAGTCATAATTTTCTTATTTTTATGTTTGTTTAGTTTTCTATGTACTTAGCATTACTTTGTTCTCAAACTATCTGAATTTCTTCTCATTTTGCACAAACACAAGCAATCTTCTATCACATTTACCTTCTTGAAAATGTCTCTTTTAAACTTTTTAAAAGCTCCAAGTAGTGCTGATTACACTTTATACCAACTATTCTACCATCAACGAAGTACCTCCTTAAATGAAGGACCTCCTTAAACATCAATTCAGGAACTCAGTTGATGTCTCTCCTCTGGGTCCTAAATCTCATATTTTCCACTTTGTTGAGTTCACACAAATCACAGGAAGTAAATTTGGGGGGCTTTTCAATATTTAAAACATCTTTATTCTACCCTCACACTTGCTTGATATAGAAACATGGATGGGTAATCACTTTCCCTCAGAACTTAAATGAGTGCTCCATTTCAATCTAGCTTCTAGTATTAATACTATGAAGTCCAAAATCATTTTGACTACCAATCTTTTTTTTCCCTCTCTGCAGGCATTTAGGACTTTTTTCCCCCCCTTGTCTTCTAAATTCTAATTTTCACAACATGCCTTGATAGAAGTCTATTGTCATCCCTTTCATTGGGCACTTGATGGATCTTTTAATTTGGATATTCATGCCTTAAAATTCTGGAAATTTTTCCCACATTGTTTCTATGATGAATTTTCCCTTTATTTTCTCTGCCTTCTTTTCTAGAATGCCTAATATTAACTGCTGGATCTTGGACTGATCCCTAATGTGTTTATATCTAATCTACTTCCCATGTTTCATCTCTTTTTCTTTTAGTCTTCCTTCTGGAAGATTTTTCCCAACATTCTTTTCCAAATTCTCCTTTAAATGATTTCTACTATCATATTTTTAATCTTAAACATTCTTCTTTTTTCTGTATTTTTTTCTAAAGTAGCATTCTGATCTTATTTTTTACATGTAATTGACTTTTTCTTATCTTTCTAAAGCTACTAATGATACATTGTTTTGTTTTGTCTCTTTAGGTTTCTCTCTTCTTGCATAGATATTTTCTCCAAATCACTTATTTATATTGTTTTTTCTGACCTTTACCTTTCATATTACAAGCTTTTCTTAAATGTCCAGTGATTCTCAGCCTTATATTCACATTTTAAATTGGGTAACACAAAAAGTTGATTGAAAGTTCTGTGCATGTACAGCAGTCTGATTCACCACACCCTTCAAGGTGATCTGACTTGTCTGTCCATTTTGCTGAGGACTATCCAGTGGTGATATCTTTAGAAATTTTCTCTTGAGATAATCATAGTATTCAGAATATCTTCAAATGTCAACTTAGAGGGTATAATCTGGTTATTAGAGTTCTGGGAGCCAAATCAGGAAAGAGAGTCAAGGGAAGAAGGGGATAAACTCAGCATTTATTATTCTGACTTTCACTCCATATTCAATATGGTTCCACTACCCTCAATCTTTATTTATTTTCCTCCAATCTTCTGCTGGGGTTGTAATAGGGAGGTTGACTGGTGGGGGGAAAATGGAAAAGGAATCGGATTATCTGGTTTTGAAAATGACTTTCGACCAACCCTACCTGGGCATCAGTTTTACCTCCTTTCCCCAGAGGAATTTGATACCACAAATTTCTATGATTTGAAGAGTTCTGTGAAACCCTAAAAGTGGGTTGACCTCAGCTTTTACTACCGCTAGTTTGCATTGCTGGTTTAGGACTAAGTGTTTGGATTTGATAGGACCATTATCACATATCTTTTCACTTATCAGCTTCCAAAAAATTCTGCTATCATCTACTTTCCTTTACATATGGAGTTTGTGCTTTTTAAAACATTCCTTTAGCTACTATTTTTATGAGTCTGTAGAGAGAGAAGACAATGCATGTGTTCAATTCATCTTTAACAAGTCAATTTGATTACTTCTTAGCACTACTACAGTACTTTCGGAAAGGGTCAAAATTCATTTAAAGAGCAATTTTAAATACTTTTATACACTTAAAGAAGAATGTAATTGGAGACTAAGATCTTAAAACATAAAAAAAAAAAAAAAATAGCTTTTCCTGGAAAGTGTAAGGAATAGAAACATTAAACTTACACATACACTGAATATATCTTTAATTGATTTAGTAACTACCTCCTATCACCAAGTATCTGTCACCAACCATGTTAAGGGGGCTAGAGATTGAAGAATAAAAAACCATGCCTCTACTCCTACAGAGACCACAGACTGGTGGGAAGACAAGATAGGTAAAGCAATAACCAAATCAGGGGGGTGCCCCACTGTCCTGAGATACTTAGGAGGGCCCTAGAGGCTCACTACAGTCCCCATTCTCATAGCTCAGCAAGACAGAGTTAGCATCCTCTAAAAAACCCTCGGTCTTACTAGGTGACACAGTGGCACTGATGTGAGAATTCCCCCTAGCCAAGTCATCTGTCTGACCAGCAAGGAATAACACGGGGCACAGCTGCCTAGATGTTCTCTGCCCTTCTTCTAACTTCTTCATAAACGAAACAAGAACAAGGTACCTTTCCTGAGGCATGACCCACCTTTTGTAGAGCAAAGCTGAACCCATCAGAGCCCTCCACATTGACAGGAAGATGTACTCCTATGCATTGTGCTGACCTTGCTACCTGTAAAGTTACTAAGGACAAACTCACTTTTCACCTCTAGAGTGTGATACCAATCCGTGTGTGTCTATGCCTCTTGCATGACACCATCTTTACTACTTATTAAATTCTTTTTTATATATTTAGGTCAATTTCTGTTATTTTCTTCTGTTCCACTCATCATTCAGTTTTATTCTTGAGACAACATACTGTTTTAGGTATTGTTTTATCGCGTTCCCTCTGCCCGCAGAGAGAGACACGACAAACGTCTGAAGCTTTGGAAGTTTATTGTGCACAGTCTTCCTTTCTTTCCTTCTTATCTATCCCTTTCTCTCGCTCTCTTTCCCTCTCCTGCACTTCACTCTTCTCCCGCTCGGCTCTCGCCTGCTCCGGCCACTTCGTTTCTCCCGCTCGGCTCACGGCCGCTTGCACCCTTCTACTCCCAGCTTCTACTCCTACTCTCAGTTTCTTCTCTCTTTTCTTTCTCTTGCTCTCTTCCCCTCCGCTTAACTCTCGTCTGCTCCGGTCGTTCCGCTCCTCCGCTTCTACCCCTACTCTCAGCCTCTTCTCTCAGCCTCTGCTCTCAGCCTCTGCTCTCAGCCTCTGCTCTCAGCCTCTGCTCTCAGCTTCTTCCCTCAGCTTCTTCCCTCAGCTTCTTCCGCTACTCCCCCACCCATCGAGCTTATATACACTTCAACCAATCAGGGGAGAGCACACGAGGTAAACGCGCGGACAGCTGCAGGCATAGAATAGGTACACGAGGGGGGCATGCTCTAATCACATCGTTAACTAGCCAATCATTGGAATTCGCTGGTTGTTTACTGTATAGCTGGCCGCTTTTGGCTCAGCGCCAGGCGCCATCTTGACCGTGCCCAAGGCTGGGGGTCCCGGAAACCCCGACATTGTTTGTTTTTAGTACAAGCCAAGGCCCAATAAAAGGAAGGCTCTCTAAAGAATTTAATCTCAAAATAACAAATACACACAAAAAAACAATGGCATAAATAATGTAATAACTACTCCTCCTCTGAATTTTCTAAGCAATGGTCTATTTTAAAATAAGTGCCCCACAAAGCCATGTTCTCAAACTACAGAGACTCCATATGGCAATTATCTTTTAAAATTTAATAAAGGAAAAGTTCTCCCAATAAGCTAGTATGTTTTGCTTAGCCAAAACAAATAAATAACATACACACATGCACACATGTACATGCATGCACTTGCACATACACACACAATTACAGTTTATTTTCTACACTGAAGAATAGAAAGCTCATACCAAACTGCCATATACTTGTTCAATTAGACTGAAGAAATGAATGATTTCTTTTTTCTCATCTCAACTTAATACCAGTAAAGAAACATGGATCCTTTAAACTTAATGGTCATATAATAGATGTGTTTTTTAACTAAAATCAGGTTCAAAATATTTTGAAAGCATACATAACAGAAATTACTTTGGTGGGCAAAAAGAAGACAATTATTTTTTAAAAAGGAAATTGAATTTAATACTGAAAATTGCCACAAAAAACCTGTGGCAATTAAATTTTTAAAAAATATTTTTAAGTTGTTGATGGACCTTTATTTTACTTATTTATTTATATGCAGGGCTGAGAATCAAACCCAGTGCCTCACACATACTAGGCAAGTGCTCTAGCACTGAGTCACAACCCCAGCCCCCTGGCAATTAAATTTTAGGAATAAAAAATTCATCTAGGACCATTCATCTAGGATGGTCCTTTCTTTCCTTTTTCTTTTTTCTTTAATTTAGTATGTGGCTGAAATTAAGCTAAATACTGGATCTCTCTAAATTTGCTTCCTCGTCTATGCAAAAAAGGTACAAATTTCCAATTTTATGGCATTGTTGTGAAGATTGATGTAACATTTAGCAACTTTCTCAGTATCATAAAACAAATGTCAAACTAGGAGTCTAATCCATACCCCAAGTCTATTCTGTTAACTACCATATCACTTTACAGTAAACTAACACTAAAGCCCTACTATCCTTTTCAGATTCTCTGTGAAACTGTACTACCGAATGTAAGCTATTCTGGTTCATGTATACTCTAAGAACCTCTATAACAGTTCTTAGATTTCCCCACCTATTCCCCAGATCGCTAATAAGGCAAAAAAGCAAGGCTCTAGAAATATTCCACATAGATAAATACCAAAGAATAAAAGGGAATCGAAAGTAAATCCAGGAATACCAGACCAACCTCTTTGACTCCAAAGGCCACATTTTTGGAGGTCTCATGGAGTCCAGCACATAGACAGTTCAACAGCAATACTGCCTCACAGAGTAAGTGGTTCCTGCAGTTGGTAGTATCATACCAGAGCTAAGTCAAAAATTGTTCTACACAATAAATAAAAGAGCACATGTACCTTTTATTCAAGATTTAACCAAAGACAGTCAAAGGTTGAAAGAATCATGGTGACAACTACTCTTATCCAATGGTCAGCTTCTTTAAAACCAGTTACTAAAGAAAGAATGAGTAGGAGCCTTTGATTTCTTTTATAGGCCACTTCCTTGACATCAGTTATATAATGCATCTAATTTGGCAAAAGATACATTAGAATTTTTAAAGTAAATAATCCTTCTCTTTGTTAAAGGGATTCACACAGACATCAACCTAGCCAGGAATGTTTACATTACAAATGCTATTTAGCCCCATGAAGCTTACAGTAAATTAATCAAAATAAGAAATACACAAATCAGTCCGGTAACAAGTAAATTCCAGAAATCAATTTCAAAAGAAAAACTAGAAAACAATGGACAGTTAACAAACACTTCTTTGGGCATCTTTTTAAAAATCACTTTCAACTAAAGAGTTAACTCCAAAGTAAGATACACACAGTATTTTAGAAGCACACCGG
Source organism: Sciurus carolinensis (assembly GCF_902686445.1). Taxonomy (NCBI): domain Eukaryota; kingdom Metazoa; phylum Chordata; class Mammalia; order Rodentia; family Sciuridae; genus Sciurus; species Sciurus carolinensis. Next base: position 24,262,514 of record NC_062225.1, read on the forward strand.
AAAAAGATGAACTCAGAAAATGAAGAAGGAAGGGGCATGAAAGATGGTGGAATGAGACAGACATCATTACCCTGCGTACATGTATGATTACCTGAATGGTGTGAATCTACATCATGCACAACCAATAGAAACAAGAAGGTGTACCCCATTTGTGTACAATGAATCAAAATGCAGTTTATAAAATTTTTTTTAAAAAGAAAATGGAGAAGGATAAAATGGAGGGTTTTTCTACCTGCTTTAAAGTTGGCTCTATTTCCCATAGCAGAACCCACACTTTTAATCTAATGCCCATGTTAGAAACAGAAAAAGACAAACAAACAAAAAGTGCAACATGGAAACCTGAAAAAGTTTTTGAAAATAAAAAGTGACTTTTTAACTTAAAATTCAACATAAGCAGTGACATAAATAATTTTTAAATTCCTCCTCAGATTCTGCTAAATGAGTAAACTTCTATCCTAATTTTCACACATGTACATTTTCTAAATTTGTCTACAGTTACCCAGGTACAGTAGAAGAAATACAGACTTCTACCCAGGTCTTTTAAATCAGTCCGTAACATTGTTTTCTTCATCCAAACACAATATAAATGTACAAATTAGAAAAAAGTAATGCTATTTAAGGTCAAAATACTATAATGGGGGCTGGGGATATAGTTCAGTTGGTAGAGTGCTTGCCTCCCAAGCACTAAAGCCCTGGGTTCAATCCCCAGTACAGAAAAAAAAAAAAAAAAAAAAAAAAACTATAATGCATTAGTTTCCTTTTGCTACAACAAATTTAGCAGCTTAAACCCATTATTATTATCTCAGAGTTTCCCTAGGTCGGGAATTTAGCATGTTTTTACTGGGTCCTCTGCTCAGAGTCTCACCAGGCTGACAGCGTGGTGTCAGTCAGGGCTATAATCTCATCGAGAGCTGAGGGTACTCTTCTAAGTTTATTCTGGTTGTTGCAGAATTCAGTTCCTTGTGGTTTTAACACTGAGGTTGTGGTTTTAACACTGAGGTTGTCATTTTCATGCTGGTTTCAGTCAAGGATCACTCTCAACAACTCATGACTGCCAACATTTTCCTGTCACATGGCCTTTTCTACAAAAGATGGCATCCTGATTCTTCAAGACCAATAATACAGCATATGCAGCAGCTTTGAATCTGCCTAACTTTTTCTCTCTCTGATCTCCTGACTCTCTTTTAAGGAAGCTCACCTGATTATATCAAGCCCACCCAACTCCAGGGGACGAGATTTTTACAGGATGTACACACCAGCGGGAAGGGATCTTGGAAGTCATCTCAGAATTCTACCTGCCATGTGCAATCAAAGCAAGAAGCTTCCTAGTGATAGAGTTCCATCAAGAGCCCATATAAAACCCAAATAGAGGAAAGGATAAATTATATATCTTTCAGATAATCTTCAAATGGCATTATTTGCATTTTCTCTTATGATGAAATTGGACAACAAACAGTTTGAGATTATAATCTCAAATAAATGTTTGCAGCCTAACTTGTTCACCAGAACTTAATTAGAGTGGCGCCCTTCTGCTGATTTGTTTTGGCTGGCATATTGCAAGAGAAGCCAATCTACAAACCTGGCTCTAACAGTTCATTGTACTAAGGACAAAGTTCACCCATGGATCACTGAGCAACTCAGGAGACAATGAGCAGAAGATGGAAAAGAGGGATGTTATAGAAAAACTCATCTACATAATTTCTGGAAAAGTCCAAACCAACCATCAATACTAAAACCTTCAAATGTATTTTCTCAATGATCCTAAAGAATGCAACTTAGAAATGTTTTCAAAAAGGAAGTAAGAAAATATAAAAATAAGAACAAACTCTTTAAAGTCAAAACCATGATTGTTGAACTAAAAGTTCTAAATAGCAACATTGACAACACTAAAAAATGAATGAGTAAACTAGAAAGCAAACACACGGGGGGTGAAAGAATGACAATTATGAAGAAAGGAAAAAAAAAGACAAGAAAGATATTTATATTTCTAGTTCATTCGACAGCAAGTTATGGCAGAAACTAGCTAGCTGTTCACCAAACCTATTTTGTCATCCTCCTGGTCACAGGGCTGGAGTACATTTGTAAGCCTCCCATATACGTTTGAGCTCTAGACAATGTAATGTTGGAAGAAGCGATGTGTGTCCATGTTTCAGTTAGCTTTTGTATCTCTGTGACCAAAATACCCAACAAGAACAGCTTAGAGGAGGGAAAATTTAGATGGGGCTCACAGCTTCAAAGTCTCAGTCTATAAATGGCTGACTCCACTGCTCTGGGCCCAAGGTGAGGTAGCATACCATGAGGTCCAGCAGAAGAACATTGCTCGATGGGTGGTAAGGGCCAGGAAGCAGAGAAAGGGAAAGGGGAAAGGGGCCATAGGGAAGATGCACATTTTCAGGACCACGCCCCCCAGTGACCCAACTCCTCCAGCTGCGCCCCCATCTGCCTACAATTGCCACATTCAAACTAGGATGTCCTGATTAGGTTACAGCTCTCATTATCTAATCATTTTACCTCTGAATATTGCATTAACTGGAGCTTTTAGGGATATCTCCTATCCAAACCATAATAATCCATTAAAAAACCTTATTACATTTTTTAACTCTATTTCTTGTGTTGTACCCTTGGAAGTATGGGCTGAAGTGGTAGAAACATATCTTAAAAGAGTCTTGGATCCCTTATAATCCCTTGGGAGAAGAGTTACTCCACCAGGAACACCCATTTTGGCCTTTATATAAGAAAAAAAAAAGAGAGAGAGAGAGATTTTGGAGTTACAGCAATTAGCATTATTTAACAAATTCAAATTGGAAGGATGGTATACCAAAACAACAACCAAAATGAAACCAGAATACACAGTGTTGCTTTAGTGATCAGGCAGTAGGTATCAAGAATATATTTAACAAGACAAAAGGCTAGACAGTTCTATAATACTGTGAGAAAACAACTGGTAAAACCAGAACCTATAGTAAGTAGAAAGGCAGACCAAATGCCAACAGGGCCTGTAGCACAATGAGTGAATAAAAAGTCAGAGTTACAGTGTACACTGGCATTTACTTTCTGCTTTAATAAGGTATTACATGAAAGAGATAAGCTATAAAAGTACTCATTAATTTGCAGACTGAAATTATAGGAAATAGAAGAAGTCCAAAACTTGGGCCTCAGAGATCTAGAAAGCTCAACACATATAAATTCCAAAGAGTAAGTGAAAAGAATAACAAAGGATTGAACAATAAAACCCCAAGAAGACTTCTAGTTGAACAAAGTGACTCAATTCCAAGGCAGAGATCAGAATCAAATATGGTCTTCCCATTCACTATTTCATTTAGCCTCCAATAAGACCAATTAAACTGAGATTAGACATGAGGCAAGTGCTGTGCTTCCCCACCTTCGCTAATTCTCCAAAAGAAGCAAAAGAAAAATAAAATCATTCTTGAAAACTTCATTTAGGAAACATGGTATGGTAGTCACAGAACCCACTGGAAAGAAACAGATCAGAAGCCTACTAAGTTTCAAGGGAAGTATGATGCCCAAAACAACAAATCTGGGCTAAATAAACCTTTGACTGTTCAGAGCCTTAAAACAACCCTCAGGCCCCTAAGCATGCAGGAGTAGAAAGCAGGCAGTGTAAATATAGATGTAATTGTAGATGCAGATATAAATAGAGAAACAGAGAAAAAAATATCCCTTCAATGAATGTATATTCCCCAGAATTCACTAAGAAGTACATGCAAGGGAAAGAAAAGGAAAAACTAGTGCACAGTTAGAAGCCCAGCAGAACAATGGACAAAGGAGTTCCTTCTAGACAATCAAGGTCTAAACAAAGAAGTTCTCCCTACAGCAATGCTGAGGGACTTCCTAATGTCTGCCCAAGAGGTTTCACGATTTGCTATGGAGCAGGAAACAATCTGTCTCCTACTCTTTCCTTCTGTAAATGAAAGTTTTGTTTGTAGTTATTTTATTCTAGTTTTTCACTGTGTATTGGGGACAAGAGGAGACACAGGTGCAGACGACTTGTAATTTTAGCTAACTGGTCATCAGTCCATGAAGAGCCACAAGGGGACCTAATGGAGAGGGGTGAGCACCCCTGAAAGATACTATACTTTGAGAGGGATGTTGTGAGTAGGTGGTCCATTGGACTCTCCCTTAGGAAAGGGGTGGATGTGTTCTACAGTTAGACATAGCAGAGAAGATGAAGAGACTAGATACTATACGCCAAACTTCTGTCCTCCTCATCTAGGACAAAGTGAGATTACACTTCCCAGTCTTCCTTGTAGGTAGGTATGGCCATATGAACTGAATTTTAGCCAATGCAATGTGGGCAGAAGTAATAATGTGTGGCATCCATGCCTGCCCCCTTAAAAATTCTCCCATATACAATGCTCTTTGGTCTTTCCCTTTCGGTTGCAATCTTCAAAGACCAGTATACTAAAGATAGCAGAGTCACACAATGCAAAAAATCTAAATTCCTAAATCACCAATGTGAGGGAAAAAATTTCATAAATCAGAAACACCATTTGGGGCTTTATATAGGTGAGAAATAAACCATTTCCTCTTCTTCTTTTGCAATATCCATGAATTAAAATATATATTAAACATCCACTATGTATGAAGTGTATGGTAATTCCTCTTATATCATCTTTACTTTCTAGGTACCCTAGAAGATTTAAAACTGTGCAAGATATCTTTACTCAATAAATGTATATACACACCCATGTACATTTGTGTGTATATATCATACCATAGGATAGTAATTCACACAATAAGAGCTATTTCTGAGATGCAAAATGTTATAGGGGGAATAAAGACCTAACAAAAGTTCAGAATTCACAAAAGATTTCTCCACCATTTCTTTGTATGACAAAAATGTAAAAATCAGCCAATCATTTACACAGAGTACCATAGCAGATACATTCATTTCAACCTGACCTGAATTCTACTAGAGGATCTAGTCTTTACAAGTTATTTGTTTGAACTTCAACTCTCTTAACCTTCCCTGAGCATTCATTTCTTCAGATAATTAAGGAGTGAGACCAGTTAACCTCATATTGAACACAAGAATAGTGTTCTAAATGAATTATTTCATCAAAAGGGAAGTAAAGTTAATTTCTCATGCAGAGGCCTAGGAAAAACATCCTTTAAAAAGACAACTTCCAGGGCTGGGGTTGTGGCTCAGTGGTAGAGCACTTGCCTTGCATGTGTGATGAACTGGGTTCAATTCTCAGCATCACATAAAACTAAATAAATAAATTCATTGACAACTAAAAAATATTAAAACAAAAAAAAGACAACTTCCACAGAGACTTTGTACTACGCTTACCTATTTTGAAAGTTTGGCAAAAATCAGTCAACCATAGTTGTTAAAGACTTGTCATACACGAAATCTTTATTCCTATACCCAGCAATGCAAAGTTATTTCAATGATTAATTTTTGTTTCTTTATCACTATAAAAAATCATATAATTATTTTTTTCAGGCTTATCACTGACTAGTTTTAAGCTTTGTACTTTGTAAAGTATAATGCTAACAAAATTTTTTAAAAGGGAGAAAAATATCTGCATTGCCTTAGGAAAGGGTAATTAGCCAATCTCTTGATCCAAATATAATCTATTCCCTCATTCCCCACAGAAAGATAAGAACTACAAATGACCTATTGAAGAACATTGTTGTTTATAAAACCAAAAAACACTTTCCATAAACAACTAAATCTTCTATTTATTGTTGTAGGCTACATCATCAGGTGTACTGAGAAGTTTTAATAAAATCAATGTGACTTAAATTTCAAAAAGTACTACTGCAAGTCTTAACTACTCTTTTATCATAACGACAAAAGAAATCCAGATGTTCTCTGTGGCTTTAGTGACTTAGAAATAAAGATTTTTTTAAAAAAAATAAATATTTCTAACATATTTGCTAATTTGTCAGTTATAAATAAATTTCTTTCTGTGATCATAATTCATAGCATTTCCCAATAGAAAAATGAAACCTGTTAATATCAGAAATACCCATGTAAAACATGACATATTGCTTATATAGTAGATAATTAGCCAAAGGCACATGCAACATAATTTAGGTCACTAACTATAAGAAGAACTTTAAAATATTGTGAGCTTCAAATCATATCTAAAACCAAGGGAAGTATTTTTTAATTAAATTTCCTCAATTCTCCAATATAAGCCATCATAAACAATCAATATTTACCAAACATCCACAGAGCAAAATCATCTAATAGTCAATAATTCATTGCTCCATTAAGACAATATGAAACATTTTGATCATGTGTTCCCCAAAAGACAAAGAACTTCCCTAAAATGATAAGAAACAGGACATTTGGCAAGAAGAAACCTGTTTAACTGAATACTTGCAAAGTCATTGGCCAACCTATCATAAACCCAAGACCTACTTGCTTCATGGCTGTCTCTCCAATTTTGTCTGAATGTTTGCGGATGCTCTCCAGAAAGTCTTTGAGATCAGACATAGAAACATCCTTTATTTCTTCTCGAAGCTTGGGAATGTTATCCACCATCACCTTGCAGAATCGATAGTGGCTTACTTGAGGCAGATAGGTATGTTCCAGATGTTCCAGAGTTTTCAGTGCAGGATAATGCCTACAAAAGGAATTTATCACCTTTAGCTGAACTTTTAGTCTTCTTTAGGGTAACAGACATATTCCTCAGTAAAAATTTTTAGTTTGAATTAGTTTTCACTGTACATAAAGATAGGTACGGTTTTAACTAAAACATCAATGAAAATAACCTCATAATAAAAAATAATATATGCTTTAAAAGACTAGAAAAATATAATCAAAAAAGATTTTATCCAAAGAATGTATAAAACTTAGAATATCTAATAAGGAAATTAATTACATAAATATTAAAATAATTTTTAAAAGAGCATCTCAATGGCAAAAAAAATCATCCCATAAAATGAAATACCAAACGTTAGACTTCCTACTACAGCAGAGTAAAGAAACTGGCAAATCTTCTACCCAAGAAAAAACAAATATACACTAGACAAAACTACCAAAAACAACTTTTCAGAGCTCTGGAAATTGACCACCAAGGAGAACAACAAATCCAGAAATGTTTATTCTTGAGAACCACTCAACAATGGGACTCTTGTAGTATTTCTGCCTGGGGCTACTTCCATCACTCACCTATCCCCACCAAAAGCCACCAATTACCCTTCTCTTGGTCATTGGTCATAGCTAGTCGTGAAAACCTGACATTAAGGGAGGACATGATTTGGAGCAAAGGGTGAAAAACCCATATTTGAAGTAGTAAACTCAATAAAAATTAAAATATGAATAAGGAAAGTCTCCAGCTCTACTTGTCTAGTGTTGCAGTCTGGGTTGGAGCACAGAGCAGAGTGGAGGAAGAAATTTAACAGAAAGGTTACAGAAAGAAAGATTATACAGAGAGAAGCTCTCTGCATGGCTCCAGCTGTCTGACTGTGCACACATGCAAGGGACATCTAAAAGGGTCTAAGCACCTCACATGGGCCTGGTTGACTAGGAGGCTATAGGCACATACACAGAAAACCTGAGAAGGCCTGGCAGAAAGTAAAAACGCAGGCACACTTAGAACCGACCTGAATTTTTAAATTTTTTTATTACTGCATTATAATTATACATAATTGTGGGATTCATTATACCATATTCATAATGCACATAACTTATCTGATCATTCTCATTTCCCAGTTCCTTCCTTTTCCCTCCACTTCACCTCCCTCCCCCAACCCATTTGCTCTACTCATCTCCCTTTATTATGATGATTATTATCTCAATTAGTACATTATAATTATATATATTATATGGGATTCATTGTGGTATATTCATACATGGATATAGTATAATTTGGTACATTTCAATTGTGGGTACTTGTGCCCTCATCCCTCCCCTATCCATCCCTATACCTGAATTTTTAACTCACTGCATAACCCACACATAAATCTATTAGCAAAGAGTGGAAACTAGCTTAAGTTTGACTCTAGACTCTGACCAATCATTAGCTAATGAATATCCTTTTTTTATATATTTCCAGATAAAAGACAGATAATGGCTTGCTAGACAACTTGTCTTATAAGAACACTAAAGGAAGCTCAAAAAGAAGTGACAACTAACAGTGATTTGAATTCACAGAGAAAATGAAGACCATAGGAAATAATAAATGCATACTGATTATAAAATATTAAATATACATATTTTAGTCAGGTGTAGCATCACACACCTGTAATCCCAGCAACTCAGAAGGCAAATTGAAAGCAATATAGTAAGGCTCTAAACAACTTAGTGTGATCCTGTCTCAAAATTTAAAAAATAGAAAGGGCTGGAGATATAGCTCAGTTGTAAAGGGCCCCTGGGTTCAATCATTAGTGCAAGAAATACACACACACATACATATACACATATATATACATATTTTTCTCTTTTCTTAATTTCTTCAGAAGATATTTTAAAGTAGTACAACACTGTATTGTTTGGTTTATTAAATATATGGATGTCAAATGTGAATGTCACAGTATAAAAGAAGAGTGGCAAAAAGAAGCTAGGTTGAAGCAAAACTATTACTACATATATCAAATTTATAAGGGCATAAAGTAAACTATGATAAGTTAAGCTGCATATCATAATCCATAGAGTAACTACTAAGAAAGTAACTCATAAAATATATGAAAAACAATCAAAAAATTTGTACATCAATAAATATTTAACAAAAAATAAGACCCTTTAGTAAGAAAAGAGGAAAAAAAATCAAAGACATGAAAAAAATACAGAAGACAAAAAGCAAAATCAACTATCTCAATAATTATTAAATGTGAATAGATCAGATACTCCAATTAAAAAGCCAACATTGCTAGACAGGATTTTTTAAAAATATAATCCAACTACATTCTGCAAGAAATATAATTTAGATTCAAAGATACAAATACACTGAAAGTAAAAGATGGAAAATGATACATTACACAAAAAAAAACATAAAAAAGCTAGAATGGCTATGTTAATATGAGATACAAAAGATTTTAAGACCACAATTATTGCTGACAACCTAGAGAAACATTTGATATTAATAAAATGTATAGTATTTATTGTATTGGTAGGAAAGTTTTCATAAGGATAGGAGGATAAATAAAAAGCTAAGATTGAAAAAATTGATGAAGTAAGAACAAAGTAAGTCATGCATAAAAAGAACATAAGAATTTTAAAGGGGAAATAAACCAGTAAAGATTATTTGTAATGCATACATAAAAGATTAATAACCTTGAGGGGTTTTTTTTGAAGACTACATTTGGGGGTGGGGCTGTAGCTCAGTGGCAGATCATGTGCTTATCAAACACAAGGGCCTGTTGATTCCCCAGTACCGCAAAAATAAATAATTGAGTAGAAATAAAGAAAATTCACAGAAATAAAGGGGAGATCAATATATAAAAAGTTAAACAGATATGTAAACAAATGCAAACCAAAAACAGAATTTTATCACTCAACCTGCAAAAAATTCCTTAAAAGATAATGTCTATTATTATCAGCATCATAATAAACGGGAATGCACAGCCTTCTGGTGAACAAGTTTTCAATGAAGAATGTTAGCAGAAACAACTATTTTAAACATGACATGTCCATGTATTAAAGAAATAGTAAAAAGTTGGTAATAGTGTTAAATGAAAATTATTTCAAAAAATAAATCTACTACTTATCAGCTAAGATCAAGTACAGTATTTGTTTTTATCAATGTCCTATCTGATATGTCCTCTATCTATGAACAACGTATTAAATGAAATTTATGGCGCAGGGAGATGGAATGGGAGCCTGCTCCATCGACTCTGTCGACCTGGTATTACAGTTCCTCCAGGAATGGCACAACAATTTTTTTTTAAATGATCTTACAAGTATAATCATGAGATTTTTGAAAACTATGTGTATATGTATCATTTATCAATATATCACTAATTACACAAACATATACATGGGAATAATACAGAGGAATGACTAGAAAAATGCATGCAAAAATGTTGATAATGATTTTTTTTCATACAACATTATTATGAGTGATAATTTGCTTTTCCATGCTTTTAATTTCCTAATTTCCACATTTCCCAAGGTATACATAGTATAGGAAAAACAATTCCATTTCTATAAATTAAAAAGGCATATAGCTCAACTTTGGATGTAAAGAATGATCTTCATAACTGATACTTAGGTTCTTCTTGTTCCAAAGCACTCAATAACATAAACACTAAAGACAAGAGACTGGTTTGTTTAATTTCTTTTATGTCTTCTCTCATGTGTTCCAAGAATCAAAATCTTTGTTCAAATAAATGGACAGAAGAAAGGTTTATTCCTCCTAAATTTAGAAATAAAAGCACAAGTATGATTAAATCTGAAATAGTTGCTTTTATTAAAATTTTACAGACTCAAAAAACAGTACAAGTCACATGGTTTCGTGTAAAAAGAATGGTGTTTATACTACAATTAGGTATGAAGAGCTATGTGTAATAAAATGCAGTTCCTCTAGAGAGAAACTTTAGAATGGATAGAAAGGCAGAAATTAAGCCAAAAAGATAAACACACTTTGGGGTTTAGTTATATTTTGGAACACTGTTTACAGAATGAGAAAAATCTAACAATGTTGCCTGCAGACACAGGCACATTCACTGATGAGACACATGGCTCATGCTGAAAACATCTGGTCTGTCAAATAACTCCACATTTTTCAAGGCTAATTAGTATAAAACCCAGTGATTCCTGGCAACAAAGAATGTTACCTTATTTCCCCCATTATCCCTTCCCTAGCATACCAATGTTCCAACAATAACAGATCAATTAGATCATGCAAATTTCTAGTGTGTTTCAATATCAATGACAGATATACAATGACAGACAATTAAATACCTGTATAACAGCCACCAAAAGAAAAAACAAACTCTATTCTAGTAGTCATGGAAACCCCATGCTAGATTTTGATGTTACTTTTGACAACCTCCAAACATTAAAACTGAATCAAAAGCCAAATTCATAAATTTCATTTGCAAGTGTGTTTAACATCTTCTCCCTCTTGCAGATACCCTAATAAAGATATCAGCATAAATAAACTAAAGGAAATATAAGGCAGAAAATAAAAAGGAAGAAGGCAGAAGAAAATGTCTGAATAGTACTAGAAGCAGGATAAATAAGGTCCAAATAACCCAGACATATTTGAATGCTATCGTATCTAGAGGAATGTTGATTCTAGGTATATAAAACTTGGTACTTTCTTACCATGGCGTACAACTTCTTCATAATGATGGTTTTTTTAAATCCTAGTAAGTGGCCCTTGAAAGCAAACCACAACTACAAGTATTTTTTTTTTAATTAAGAGTATAGTTAAACTATGAAATCTAAGGTTTTACCACAGGAAAATATTAGTTCCTTTCCTAATCAAAGAGTATCATTCACAAAAGCTTAATTCCTTCTATATGCTACAGATAGGCAGTCAGATATCTTTCCTTTGGGAGCATACCCAGTAGTATAATCAGTATTTATAGTTTAAAAACAAAACAAAATTAGGCTTCCAGTCATAAAGGCATAACAAGGAACAGACATGACCTCCCACTTTATAAACAAGTAAAGTACTGGCTAAAACATATAAAACAACTGTTTTCAGTCATTTGGCTTCAGGCAACACACATTTTAAAAAGGAAATCAAGGTGAGTTTTAGAGAGTTATTTTTGTTTGTTTGGTTTTTGTTTTGTTTTGTTTTTGTTTTTGTTGCCATTGTTGTTTATTTGGAGGGGGTTAATGCTGGGGATGGAACCCAGGGCCTGGCACGTGCCAGGCAAGAGCTCTACTACTGAGCTACATCCCCTAGCATCTAAAATGTGAATTTAATAATCTCTGAGTTCCCTACCTGAAGGTGATTTCTAAATCATGAGCACACTCAGAGAAAACCCAAACACAGCCCAGCCCAGCAGATTTGTTGACATACAGGGTCAGAGATAATAATTCAGGAAAGCAAGCACAGTTTAAAAGGGGAAATGCAAAAATAAAAATTTTTTTTTAAATCCTGCAAAAATCTACAAAGGAGTTCCCTTGAACCTTTGTCAGTCATGGGAAAAGTAAAATTCAGACAAAATGAAGGGAGGAAAAAGAGGGAAGAGAAAGGGAGATACTGACAGGGAGTATAAGAAGACTTCAAGAAGCTCAGACAAACAGGGAAACATCTTAACTCTGAAGAGTCAATTGAAGAGTTCTGGGAGACTGCTCAGTTATTCAGAGTAGATTACAAAGGAATGATGTCTTATTTAGTAAGGCTGACTCATTCTGGAATGAAAATGAGCATAAAAATGGGGGCCTGAAGGGATCAAGGTGATCTACAAATGACTTCATTACTTGCAAAATAAAATCCAACACTAAGGAGAAAAAAGTTCCCCAAAATCCAGACACTCATCAACATAATATCATGATGTTCAATAGTCACTCAAAAATTACTAGACATAACAACTGACGTATAACCCATAATAACAAAATCAGTCTCCACAAGGAAATTCAAAAGCCAGAAGTGGCAGAACTTGGAAAGGGGCATATGAAAACAGCTATTAGAACTATATCCATGTATTTAAAGAAAGACACAAAAATGATGACAAGAATAAAATGTTTTTTTTTAAATACAATTTCTAAACATGATTGGTTCATATAAATACAGTAATAAAATTTACTGTAGTAGACAGATGGTAGTAGAAATTTCTCTGAATTTCAAGTCACCTGTGTGATTATATCCATCTGTCCAACATAGATATAACTGAAGTTCCAGAATGATGATGGAAAAAGGATCAAAAAAATGTTTTGAAAAATAACATTTCAGCCAGGCACAGTGGCACATGCCTGTAATCCCAGCAACTCAGGAGGCTGAATGAGGATTGCAAGTTAAAAGCCAACCTCAGCAACCTAGCAAGACCCTGAGCAACTTAGCAAGACCCCATGTCAAAATAAAAAATGGAAGGAGTTGGGGATGTGGTTCAATGGTAAAGCACCCCTGGGTTCAATTTCTGGTGAGGGGGGGAGAAAAGTAACATCTGGACATTTTCCAGATTTTATGAAAACTATAAACACACAAATCCAAAAAGCTAAACAAACCACAAGCATAATAAAAACATATATTTAAGCACACAAACACAAATTCATACCAAAGTGCAACAAAATTGAATTGCTAAAAACAAATAATAAGGACCAAAGCTTTAAAATAGCTGGAGAAAAGACACATTACATAGAAAGAGACAAAAAGGTAAGACTGTCATAACCTCTCCTCAGAAACTACACAAGCCAGAAGACAAAGACATGATTTCTTATCAAATAATGAAACTATAATCTATAATTTCATACCCATCAAAATTTTTTTTCAAAAAGGTGACCAAGAAGATAGAAAATAGTAAGTATTAATTGGGATATGCAGGGATTAGAACCCTCGTATGCTACTGTTAGGAAGATAAAAAGATGCAGGAGCTTTGCAAGACAGTCCAGTAGTTTTGCAATTTCATTCACAAGTATAGCATATCAAGAGAACTGAAAACACTTGCCCACATAAAGACTTCTAGTAGCATTATTCATAATAGCTAAAAAACAGAAATAACCCAAATGTGCAATAAAGAAAATGTAGTTTACCCATACACTGGAAGAATATTCAGCCATAAAAAGGAGTGAAGTAGTGATCCATGTCACACATGGCTGAATCTTGAAAACACTGTGTTAAGAGGAAGAAGTCATACACAAAAGGTCACATATTGTATAAACCCATCTATATAAGATGTTCAGAACAGGCAAATCTATAGAGATAGAAAGTAGATTTGTGGTTACCTGGATTCAGAGGAAAGAGAAATGAGGGGTGATTAGAATGTTCTAGAATCGGGTACTGGTATTAGTGGCATAACCTTGTGAATGTTCTAAAAACACAGAAATATACACTTTAAAAAGATAAAATAGCTCAATTTTTAAAATGATGGTGAAACTTTTGCTTCATAGTTAAGACAGAATCAGAGGCCATCAAATATGGGCAACTAACTTGTCTGTTTTCCTCTGTCCTTTTCCATGACAATATCTTCTGCCTCATCTTGATTTATAAGAAAAACCTAGAAAACCTACAAAGTAAATGTTTTGCAGATTATGTAGAAATAAGACAGAAAATATTGCTGTTATTTCTGGTGAAGAAAATCAATTTTGTACAGTTTATTTCAATCTAAATAAAATGTGAATTTAAAAAAAAAATGATGGTGAGATAAAACCTTTTACAAAAATACTGTATGCTGAGAGAATTCATAACCAGTGGACTGATCCAACAAGAAATGCTAAAGGACACTGCCCAAGCAGAAGGGATAAATAACACCACATGAAAACTTGGATCGACATAAAGAAATAAAGGTCAACATAAAGGGCCCAATTAGTACTTAAATATGTGGGTAAATAAGTACAGTTATCTCATACTAGACAAAGGTGCCAAAAACATACAATGGAGAAAAGATAGCCTCTTCAACAAATGGTGCTAGCAAAAGTGGAAATCCATATGCAGTAAAATGAAATTAAACCCCTATCTCTCAACCTGTACAAAACTCAACTCAAAACAGATCAAGGATCTAGGAACTAGACCTGAGAACTTTCACCAAATAGAAGAAAAAGTAGGCCTGAATCTCCATCGCGTTGGCTTAGGACCAGACTTCCTTAACAAGACCCCCATAGCGCAAGAAATAAAAGCAAGAATCAATAAATGGGATAGATTCAAACTAAAAGTTTTTTCTCAGTAAAGGAAACAATATGAAGAGAGAGCCTATAGAGTGGACGAAAATCTTTTCCAGGCACACTTCAGACAGAGCCCTAAACTTTAAAATTTATAAAAAATTTAAAAACCTTTACACCAAAAATACAAAGAACCTAATCAATAAATGGGCTAAGGAACTGGGAAGATACTTCACAGAAGAAGATATACAAGTCATCAACAAATATATGAAAAAGTCCTCATCATCTCTAGTAATTAGAGAAATGCAAATTAAAACCACCCTAAGATTTCATCTAACTCCAATTAGAATGGCTATTATCAAGAACACATACAATACTAAGTGTTGGCGTCAATGTGGGGAAAAGGCACACTCATACATCGCTAGAGGAGTTGCAGCCACTCTGGAAAGCAGTATGGAAACTCCTCAGAAAACTTAGAATGGAACCACCATTTGACCCAGTTATCCCACTGCTAGGTTTATACACAAAGGACTTAAAATCAGCATACTACAGTGATGCAGCCACATCAATGTTCATAGCAGCTGAATTCACAATAGCTAGATTGTGGAACCAACCTAGATGCCCTTCAATAGATGAATGGATAAAGAAACTGTGGTTATGTATATACAATGGATTACTTAGTCATAAAGAAGAATAAAATTATAGCATTTGCTGGTAAATATGAAGTTGGAAAATATACTAAGTGAAACAGGCCAAGCCAAAACACCAAAGGTGGAATGTCTTCTCTGATAAGTGGATGAGGATACATAACAAGGCAGGGGCAGATGGCTGCGGGGGGGAGAGAAGAATGAAGGAACTTTGGATGATGTAGAGGAAAACGGGACAGGAGGGGGTGGGGGAAGGAAAGATAATAGAATGAGACAGTATTACCCCCTCTGTATATGTATGACTACATGAATGGTGTGAATCTACATTGTATTCAACCACAGAAATGAAAAGTTGTACCCCATTTGTACACAATGAATCAAAATGCAGTCTGTAAAAATAAATTTTTTAAAAAAATACGTGGATAAATATGAAAGAATTTTTCTTTTATTTTTTAAGTTTCTTTAAAAGGTAAAAGATGACTTACAGCAAAAATGAAAATGTATTTTAGGCACTATATCATATATTGAAATAAGATCTATAACAATAATAATACAAGGGAAGGGAGGGTAAAATGGAAGTTTTTTTTAATTTTTAATTGACAGATAATAAGCATACATATTTTTGGGATACACAGTGACAATTCAACACATGCATACAATATGTAATGATCAAATGAGAACAGCATTTCCCTTTAAAGGGAAGTATATTGTTATAAGAATCTTGAATGATTCGACATGACATTATTTAAAGATCCACCAAAAGTTAAGCATTTTAAGATTAGAAGCAATTGCTAAAAAGATAAAGTACAGACAATAGGCATTAGTGGAGACAAAATGGAATCCTAAAATGCAGCCAATTGATTTAGAATAAGGCAAGAATAGAAAGAAATAACAAAGAACGGATAGGACAAACAGAAAATAAATTAGAAGCCGAGAGCAGTGGCGCACACCTGCAGTCCCAGCAGCTCAGGAGGCTAAGACAGGAGAATTGCAAGTTCAAGACCAGCCTCAGCAACTTATCAAGGCTCTAAGCACTTAGTGAGGACTCTCTCAAAATTTTAAAAAAGGTGGGGGCTGGGGATGTAGCTCAGTGGTAAAGTACCTCTAAGTTAAATCTCCAGTACCCAAAAAAAAAAAAAAAAAAAAAATTAGAAGATAGATTTAAACTCATACACTGATGATTGCACTAATATAAAATATCTAAACAGTTCACTTAAAAAACAAAGATTGACACATACTATCTTTTTTAAAAAGCAAAATTGCCCTATAAAATAACAAGCCTGTAATCCTTAAAAGTAACAAGACCACAAAAATCAAAGAAAGACTGAAGACAATTACAGACTCAAGAAGACTAAAGAAACATTACAACTCAATACAGCATGTGATCTGAACTGAATTCTTTGGGTTAATGAACAATGATTGAGGCAACTGGCAAAACTTGAATTGGGTAATTAGGTATAAGAATTAGATGTTAGTAATATATCAATGTTAATTTACATTTTCTGTTGCCTTGGGTTGCACAGAAGAAGGCTGTTCTTGTAGAAAATCAGACTAAGGTAACATGACTACATCATGTTCATCTCTTTCAGCTGGTGAGGCAAAAAGAAAGCTATTTATATTGAACTTGGAAATATTTAAAAATAAATTTTATTTAATATTCACAAAATAAATTTGACTATTATCAAAACTTAAAACCACTGTGCAACAAAAAAATACTACGTATACAAAGTTAATAGATAAGCCATACATTGGAAGACAGTGTTTGTGGCAAAAAAAAGAAAAAGACATTCAAAGCGTATGAAAGTCTATGAATGAAGGGAAAAAAGAAAAAAAAAAAAAAAACCACCTAGAAAAATGTGCAAAGCATATGAAAGCAAACCTCCTCAAAGTCTAAAAAACACTCTAGTTAGCAATGTAATCAAAGAAATGAAAAATCATAAGTGATCTATCATTTCACAATCATCAGAATGGCAAAAATAAAAAGTCTGACAATAGAGACACTACCAACAAGTAACAGAACCTCCCATAAAATGCTCGTGATAGTGCAAATGGGTAAATCACAATGGAGACAATATCTAACAAGACCAAAGGCCACATTATCCTTCTCTGATTCAGCTGATCACCTTTCAGGTATAAATGCTATGCCAGTTGAATTGGCCATCACCTGGGAGCTTTGTAAAAAAAAATGCAAAATCTGAACAACCCCAGACCTATTAAATCAGATCTACATTTAGCAAATCCCCATGTGATCCACATGCATTACAATATTTGAAGAGCACCACTTTCAAGAAACTGAGTCCACAGAGATAGGAACAAGGGTATTTATTGCACCACTGTCTACCACAGCAAATAGCTGGAAATAGACCCAATATCCCTCAGTATCAGTCAGGATCACCTCCAAAATCTCAGTGATTTAAAACCACAGTTTTAAACTTATTTGGGTTATACATTCATAAAGGTTGGCAGGAAAGCTCACTGAAGGTATTCAAAGTTTAAACCACCATCTTTAAAAGTTGACTTTTGTCCTGACCAAGGGAAAATAAGAGAACTCTGGAGAGAGCTGCACTGGAAATTAAATGCTAAATCCCAAAGTGATGTCACTTACATTAACATCTTATCAGTCAGAAATAAAAACATGGCCCAACCTACACAAAGAAAGCCAGAAAAAATAATCCTATCTTGTGCCAAAAAAAAGGTTGAGCCAAAAATATTGGTGAAGAACAGTTAAGACAATCACTGGAATTGGGAAGAGAAATGTGTATTATTTATATAATAAAAAATCACAGTGATTAAAATAAGCATACTAGATCTATATATATATATAAAGAAAATGGGCTCTCTATTGGTATCTAAGCCCTACAAGGGCAGATATTTTTGTATGTCTTGTTCACAACTGTACATATTCCCAATAACCAAGAGTAATGCCTAGCATATAGTAGGTACTCAGTTCATTTCTGTTGAATGAAAGAATGGATCTCAAAAAACAAATACTGAGAAATCACCTACATAAATGTTTTTGAGCACAAAAATAATGTATGATTTATAGATATTTAAAACATGGACTAGGATACTTATGATACCTCAGAGGAATAGGGTAAAGAATGAGACCAAGGAAGGGGACAAAATTTTCGTTTGTAGTTTCTGAAAATATATATAATCTCTCTGTGTTCATTTACATTTATGCTATATATATTTACATATATTTTATATATGAATCAAAATTGGGAAATTGGCTGGGGTTGTGGCTCAGAGATAAAGTATTTGCCTAGCACGTGTGAGGCACTGGGTTCCATTCTCTGTACCATGTAAAAAATAAAATAAAATAAAGATATTGTATTCATCTACAGCTAAAAATATTTTTGAAAACTGGAAAATTAATATCTCCAAATTAGAAGAATTCCATCAATTTTGTTTTTATTCTCTGCAATTTTAGACCTTTGCTAGAAGGTTATTTGGGTAATATTACTACTTTCATATCTCATCGAACAGAACTTCTCATAGTTTTCTACCTATATATTGATAGGTGAGCATATCCTCTTGTAGAAAAAAAAAAGGGAGTCTGGGAGACAATTTGATAAATCAACAATATCAAAAATCAACGATTTTTGATAGCTCATGCTTTAGTTTCAAATTTCTTGACAATTTAGGATTTTTATCCACAGTGCCTCTAGTTTTATTTCAATATTAATTATATTTAACTGCATACATTTAACCTCAAACCTAGGTCCAATTAACATTCCAAGAAGATGTACTTTGTTTATCCTATTGCTGCAGGCACCCTCCTCATACTGGAGAGTATCCCAAGGCAGAGAGGGTGGCTATGCTTACTTCTATTTGGGTAGTAAGAGTAAAAAAGTCACTATAAGAGTTTCCTCTGGAATAAAACTAGAAGAAAACTTTATATGGGAAAAGAATCTTCTGAATTTCACATTGACCTTGCCCTTTGTGGTGGTTAATTTTATTTGTCAACTTGGTTATGCCATGGTACCCAGGTCCAACATTTTCTTAGATGTTTCCATGAAGTATTTTTTGGACAAGATGAATACTGAAATCACGAGACTAGAAGTAAAGATTACCTTTCATAATGTGAGTGGCCCTCCAATCACAGTTGAAGACCTTAGTGGTTTGTTTGTTTGTTTGTTTGTTTGTTTTAAAGGCTGACCTCCCTATAGGAAGAAGGAAGTCCACCAGCCGACTTTGCCTTTGAACTTAAGATATAACATTAACTCTTCTGTAAGCCTCTAGCTCACCAGCCTACCTTGCAGGTTTTGAACTTACTATCATGGAGTCAATTCCTAAAACAAATACTTCCCCAGATATATACACACTGCCCGCCCCCCCACACACACAAAATATCCTACTGACTGTTTTTCTAGAGAACCCTGACACATACATTCCTGTACCAGAACTAGTGACTATTTTTTCTACCACAATAAGAAACCAAAACATGTTTCTCAAACTATCACTAAAACAATTATATGCTTTTCCCCTAAACAACTGGGTCTTCCAAAAATCAAGTTGCATGTATACACTGTATACATTGATAATGTATACATTATCAAATATAATACAGAGCATTAGTATATGCAGATAAATCTAGGATGAATCAACAGGTTCACAAAAGCATAGAGAAGATGCTATAGACTTGTCAATTTTTGAAAAGTAATGACAAATATGAATCTTAAAAGTAGTCTAAGTAACAGAAATTTCATAAATAATAAAAATTGTTTAAGAAAAAAAATTTTTACCTTTTAGTTTTCATCTGGTCCCTCAGTTTGCTGTACATCTCTAGGACTTGAAAAAGAGAAAGAGCACACAAGCATTATTGAGTGAAAGTGAAAGGCTAATTAAAAGTAAAGGAATTTCATCAAAAATCCTACTCCAGTTCCAGTTCCTCACCTGGAAGACACAGCATTAATTTATCAACAGTGGCAGAAATATTTCTCTGTTGTAGTCGACACTGCTTCAGCTCTTCCATTGCTATTACCAGCTTGGCAAGAGGGAAAAAAACTGAATTATGCCAATAGCTATAAATAAAAAGCTTTCAGTCACATTTTTCCACACTGTGTTCAATTCATCAGAAAATCCCAGACAGTTTCATAGTAAGACCTGCCAAGTGGACTAAGGAACTGCCTTTCCAACCAGTAAAACATTCCTGCACAGCTTCCCACTTTCTCCCCAAGATACAGACTACCATAGGAAGGGCTAGGGAAAATGAAATCCTAAAATACAGGAACTATCCAGGAGGAAAAAAAAATTTTTTTGCATACTTTCTCCAAATCATTGAGACTCTTGGGTTCATCAATCTTCTAAAAAGATCCTGTTTCTTTTATCAGTGCTAGACTCCTGGAGGAAAACAGTCCTTCCTGTTCAGTTTCAAATGTACATGGAAATCATCTTCAACTAAGTCTCTATTTCAACAAATAAACCACACACTTAGAAGATGTGGCTTTTCTAAGAGATCCAGTTTAGTGAAGACTAACCATTTTTCTTCCCATCCTAAAGGCTTCTATCTACAGTCATCCCACAATATAACTAGGAGAAACTGAACTGTCTATAGAATCTAGAACATGTGAGACAAAAAACAGTAATTCACATATTCACTTGCAGCATTCATCCCATACTCACACCTAAAAATGTTATCTCCTTAGATATTGTGCAAAAAAGAATCAACAAGAATGGCCCTCTTTAACCGACAGAACAATCAATAGCTTGATTTAAATATTATTAAAATCAAACTCTAAGCATTAGTGATAAGGAAGGCGCATGATACAGAGAACATAAAGGACTATGACTCAGAAAACTTGGGTTTTAGTCCTAGCCTTCCACATATCAATGTAAACTTGAGCAAATCCTCTGTTCTAGTTTCTTCATTAATAAAATAGTGATAACACCTATCCTGACTTTGTTATTGGTCTGCCATAAGGACCAAGTAAATAAATGGACACAAAATAAATAATGTAAACGCAAAGATTTAAATGGTGGATGTATCAATGAAGAGAAAAATGATTCATTGTTTAAACACTTTCTGCCAATCACTATTTGAGTAGATGGCAGGGATATAGCAATAAATAAAACAAATATTTCTGAACACAGGAAGCTTAATTTCTAATGGAGGGAGACAGGAAGAAAAAACAATTAAGTAAAAATACATATCAAAAGTATGAGAGCTGCAGATGTAGCTCAGTGGTAAAGCGCTTGCCCGACATGTGAGGCCCGGGGTTACATCCTCAGCACCCCCAAAAAAAGAGGCAGGGGAGGGAGAGAGTATGATAGTACAGAAGAGTATAATGGATAAAAGCAAAATGTGAAAACTTTAAAAGAACGCAGGGAATGAAAGTGTGACTACAACTTCAAATAAGGCAGTTAGGAACAGTCTTATTAAGAAGGCAGTATTTTAAAATGCACCAATTAAAAATAAAGGTGGTAAGATATGAGGAAAGATTTGAAGTATATGAATAGTGGGAAACATCATTCCTGGAAGGGGAACAGTCTTGGCCACATTAGGACCACTCAGTGGCTTTAAACACAGCAGAGGAAGGCTGCATACTCTCTCATCACACTTTGTAGAGGCCACATTCATTAAATTCAGAGAAATACTAGAAGAAGCAACCATAATGCCCAGGTACTTCCAACATGCTGATTATGGTCTTACAAGCCCACTAAATGAAGAACAGACATCAAAAGAGAATGGCATGAAACAAAAGATTTTGTCAAAAGGTAAACTGGCCTTACTTCCTTTCCCTCATGTTGTAGTTTTCTATTAGTATCCGTCACTTGATTCTGTGGAGAGAAGACAATTTAAACTCATAAAAAAAACAAATATTTAGGCAACAGTTGAATAAAGATCAAATTTTAATGTAAAAAGACTCCGTTGGGTAGCTAGATAGTTTTAGTATTCTATCACATGTTGGTCCTGGGCATTCTCTTGAGTTTAAATGACATCGACTTTGCTATTGGATCTTTGCATGACCTTTTGAACAATGAAAAGAAAATTTTACTGACAGATATTTTTAGTTTGGAATATTCCAAACTAAGATACAATAATGACCAAAGATCACATTTTAACTTTGGAGAGAAAAGAAAAAAAGAGAGAAAAATAAAATAGAAAAAGTAACCCACAAAGAATCTTACCAAGAAAGAACAAATTTTATCATATACATCCCTCACTTCATCCATGTATACCTGAAAAGGTCAGGTATAAATTCGACTTTTTAACTCAAGTCAATTTTTCTCTACGTTTATTATCCTGATGTTTTTATCTTAGTTCTTTCTAGATCATTAATTCTTAACTGCTCCAAACAATTCCATATTCTCCTTAACCTCTCATTCCAATGGTCAAAATATGTGATTAAGTCTTTAAATGATCTATAGTTTGCAATTTAAAGGAACAGGCACACACTCTTGCTAATATCTACTGATGTCTCCACTGATGTTAAAAAATAAAGAATATAGAACTTTCATCATCTCAGACCTTATCAACATTGCTACTAACCATACTTTTACTGCACTCCCCAACCCAATATTTCCTGTGATGTCTCTTTGAGCATCAACAACATTAGTTATTAACATGTGTGCACACACACACTCACAAATGCACATACACACACATGATATAACATGTAGTGTAAATGCCCTCACAGTAATTGGGTGGGGCCTGAAGGAGTCAAAAACCCTGCACCTAGTTCAGGTGTGCCTTCAGAGGCATCCCGACCAATCTGAAGGAATCTGTAACTTGAATCAATCTGAAGTAATGGAAAAGAAGTAAGAGGAAGAGCAGCCAGGGGCAGTGGTGGACGCCTATAATCCCAGTGGCTTGGGAGGCTAAGGCAGGAGGGTCGAGAGTTCAAAGCCGGTGCCAGCAATGCTGAGGCACCAAGTGAGTCAGTGAGATCCTGTCTCTAAATGAAATATAAAATAGGGTTGGGGATGTGGCTCTGTGGTTGAGTGCCCCTGAGTCCAATCCCCAGTGCCAAAAAAAAAAAGAGGAAGAGCAGAAAAGTACCAATTAGCAAGTGATACCAATAACTGGCAAGCGTAGTTATGGGCAATATTCACTACTATCTGGCCAAGCAGGTATTCTACTACACGGCCACTTCAATATCCCATTGCCTATCATGGAGCACAGTCCTAAAGAAACTGTGAGAGAAGTTTAGGGTACAGATATTTGCAGTGCACAGAAAAGAATAGCCCAAGATGAGGACAGGAAGCTGGGATGGCTGGGTGAGCCCAACTAGTACATTAACAACAATCCAAAAGACTTGTTCCCTCTCAGGTGGAGGAAGTCAGAGAGAGGTACAAGAGAGATTTAGTCATGTTGGCACTATTCTATTTCTCATGATGGATGCATGCTACTGTACAGGTTAATGAACTCCTTTTTAAAAACCTTAGGACCACTGGGAACAGTGGGAACACCTGTATTCCCTCCCACTAGAGAGACTGAAGCAGGAAGATCACAAGTTCCAAGACAGCCTCAGTGGTTTAGCAAGGTCTCAAGCAATCTAGAGAGACCCTGTTTCAAAATATAAAATAAAAAGAGCTGAGACTATAGCTCAGTGGTTGTGCACCCCTGAGTTTAATTCCCGATGGAAAAAAAAATTAAAATCTCAGGCCCCAATGTGTTTTTGACTTCAGAATTTTGTAGATTTTATAAAAATAATAAGGTTATTACATAATATCCCAAGTGAGGACCAACACAGCATCCCACAATCAAACATACTCATATTTCTGTAGCAAAACATAATATTCCACAATAAATAAATTAAGAAATGTGATAGTTAAGGACATGTTTTGCAGTCAAAATGAGTTTTTAAAATACCTTAGCTTTAGAATAAAATTTATAAATGATAGCCCATTTTGCCCTCAATAAAATTGTTTCTTTGCCTTTCTCACCAATGTATTCTTTTAGATGAATTTTATACTCATTGTGAACCCCATGCCCAAGAAAATCCTTGTAGGATTATAATTAAAAATCCAGTAAGAAAAAAAAAAGTAAAAGCATAAGCACTGGAAAGAAAGAAAAAAAAAATTACTACTTACAGATCATATCAGAAGTATTTCCACAGAAAACTCAAAAAAAAAAAAATATACATGCTACTCAATTTAACAGTGGGGTCACTAGATACAAGATCAATAAGCAAAGTCTGGTATACAACATAAGAGAATTTGCTATGCCAAGGACCAGACCAATGTGACTAGCTTCCTTCCTGAACCTGAATCTGTCACATCAAGAAAGTACCTTCATCTTCAGGTAGAAGACATTTCACAATGACCACAGGTCTTTTTATCCTTGGTCTAGGTGCCATGTTGCAAATAATCCTATAGTAATGCCCCATAAATTCTGTCATCCTGCAGAGATGGCTTATATCCATCAAGGAAGCAAAAAACAAAACCCAAATTAAGTTTCCATTTGAAAGAAACAGATATTGATCACTGGTTCTGATTCACTTGTAGGGATCCCAATTAAGCTCTAATTTGAAAGCCTATTCTTTTCAGCTAATGGAGATGATCTCAATTATCTAGGCTTCAGTGTAAATTCCTTTCTTACTACACAAAAATCTTTACCACAAATATGTGATCAGCAATAATCCCTACTCTTTTTTTAATAATTTTTTCAGTTGCAGATGGACACAATACCTTTATTTTTGACATATTTATTTTTATGTGGTGCTGAGGATTGAACCCAGTGCCTCACAGGTGCAAGGCTAGCATTCTACCACTGAGCTACACATTCAGCCCTCCCTCCTCTGTTAATGCTAATCAGAACCCCAAAGCAGACAGAGAAACAAGTATTTCATAGTCTCTTCTTACCTTGAGTTTCTGGGCTTCTCCTCTCACTTTCAGCAGTTCAGTAATAGAGTCCACAAAGCCTTGGTAATGAAAGTTGCACATTTTCTCAATTTCTCGGTCATGATTGCGAATGCGAGTTTCAAGCTTCTCCATGAATCGTCCATGTTCCTCACCATCATAGACAGACCTTAGGGGGGGAAATAATGACGTGGAGATTATGCCACATTTACTTTGTGTGTGTGTATGTGTGTGTGTGTGTGTGTGTGTGTGTGTGTTTGTGTGGTGCTAGGCAAGACATTTGGGGTACATAAGCCACAAAGTAATACAATTATATTAACGCTGTCTCAACGTTAAGAGTATTTTTTAAGAAAATCCAAAATTTTGCTTCCTCTTCACTTAAACACATCGGACAGTACTCACTACTCACGGCACAGGTGCATGGCGAGCAGCCACAATGGCACAGCCACACGCCATGAACAGGCATCTACGCTCATGGCCCAGGAGCAACTGGAATTCAGCCTACCAAGATAATTCTGGAGTACCAGGCAAAAACATCACTTAGATGATACTAGAGAGGAACCAGAGAAAGGGAGGGAAATAAAATCTTTGCTTTCACTTTTTGGAGGTCAGTTCATCAACAATCAGGAAACTTAGGGGAAGTCTCCATTTGGATTCTTAATATTCCCTCTGAGATACTTCAAGAAACTTAGTGAAATGGACAGTGTGTGCCAAATCTGTATTTGAACTATGAGGTCACAGATGATCTCCTGAAGAGCTGTATAGTTCTCTTAAAAATTACCCTGAGGAACTGGTTCCATTTCTACATTCAGACTTTATATGAACTGCACATTTAATAAAACATTGACACAAGAAGAAAAAGTCAAATGAACAGATGCCCTTGAATTTCTGCCATTTGAAGGAAAAATGAACTTAAAGAAACTAGAACATATATTCTCTAGTATGGTTTGAGCCTAACTGCATCCCTGAGAATCCATATATTTATTTTGGTAGATGAACTGCAGATGGACATAGAAAGCTAATTGAGTCATATAGTGTTAAAAAGAGGCACTTTATTAGAAATACAAATATGGATTCTGGTTTATCATTCATCATGGCAAACTATGGAAAAGTGAAAGAAAATGATACTGTTCTCAATCCATTTGATGGAACAGGTGGCCTCTTGATAGCATCTGCTCATTTTGGTACATATATAAACACGGGATAGACATGGACTACAATATAGTTCATGACTTGGGAAAGGCTGGCAGGAAAAACCAGAAATGGAGAGGACCAGATGAAAATAATAAGGCAAATCTTCATTAGTACCATTTACAGAAGTATTACCTCAATTGTCCAGGTTTCAGATGCATCTAAACCTTCCTGGAGGAAGGGCACATATTTTGATGCCATTATCACTGATCCTCCATATGGTATCAGAGAATCTATAAGAACAGGTTCACAGAAAGAAATACCAAGGAGGATTAAAAAAAGAAAAAGAAAGTCCAGAAAGCCATGTTCCTGTTTCCTCGAGTTATCACTTGAGTGATGTTTTTTGACCTTTTAAACTTTGAGCTGAGACCATCATATTAGGTGCAAGACTAATCTACTGGTTACCAGTGTATACACCAGAGTATGCTACAGAGATGGTCCCCTGGCACCCATGCCTGAAACTCATCAGCAACTGTGTGCAGAAGTTTTCCATCACATGTCAAGGCACTTGATCGCAATGGAAAAAGTGAAGAAATTCAAAAACCTGGACTAGTATTCACATCTGCTAAGTGATCATTTTCTGCCATATCAAGGTCTTAATTCCTTCTGTGATAACTACTTCAGCAGAATAACAAAAAGAATTATCAAGGAAGAAAAATCCAGCCAGAAGTGAAAATTTAAGATCTTAACAATGAAGAAATATTAAATATTTGACAGAAAAGACATCTGGAGGTGAAGTTTCATGTATAATCCAGAAAATGTGTACTGTTTAAAGCTTTTTATATTAAAAAATGCTATGTAGTAAATTAAGCAATTTAAAAATTATCTTTGTTTTTTTATTTTGTCATATGTTATGAGGTCTTCTGAACCTTATTTGACTTTCTGTATTTGTACTTCCAAGTACTAATGGAGATTATATAAATGTTTTTTTTTACAACTGATTTACAAAGAAAATTAATATTGGTGGCTTTTTAAATATATCTGCCAGATATTTTATAGGCAATTAATTGTGGTTAAGATTTATTCATTTGGTAAATTTATTTAGTTTGGTTTTTAATTGTAATTGATTTATATTGCTACCAATAAACTTTACTAAGAATTTCTTTTACAAAAAATATTTAACAATATTCATCACAGAATTCTCATCATAAAATGAAAGGACTAAATTACAACTCCCTTGTCCCATTCTTTCTCAATTTAACTAGTCTAAAAAAGCTCAATTTTGGTAAACGCAACTATTCAATCCATGACTATATTCAAGAAACTAAACAATGCTGAAGAAAAATCACATAGCTGGGCTGATTAGCTATGAAGCTACAAATCTAAATTAGACACTAATACTACTAGAGAATCCTACTACAGGCTGAGTTTCCATTATCCAAAATGCTTGAGACCAGAAGTGTTTCAGATTTCAAATTTTTTTAAATTTTGGAACATTTGCATATACATTATGAAGTATCCTGGGGATGTAAACATGAAATTCATTAATGTTTCAAATACACCTTATACACCAAGGTTGAAGGTAATCTTATACAATATTTTTAGTGTATCAGTGGTTCGTTCATTTGTCTGTTTGTTTATTTTGGTATTGTGTATCAGTGTTTTGACTGCAATTAGTCACATGAGGTCAGGTTTAGTTTTCCACTCATGACATCTGCCATGGGGGCACTCAAAAAGTTATGGAACGGGAGTTACAGAGTGACAAGGAACGCAGCCGCCCTCTTGTCCGCCATCTTGGATTTCTCCTAGGCCAAGTCCAAAAAACCATAGGCCGATTGTTTTCTCTGATAAGTGGATGACAATATATAATGATGGAGGGGTGGCGGGGGAGGAGGGGTTGGAGAGAAGAATGAAGGAACTTCGGATGGTGTAGAGGAAAAAGGATGGGAGGGGGTAGGGATGGAAAAACAGTAGAATGAAACAGACAGTATTACCCTATATACATGTATGATTACATGAATGGCATGAATATACATTGTGTACAACCACAGAAATGAAAATTGTACCCCATTTGTGTACAATGAATCAAAATGTGTCTGTAAAATAAAAAATATTTTTTTAAAAAAGTTATGGATTTGGGAGCATTTAATGGATTTTCACATTAGGGATACTCAAACTGCAAGTATTATGGCCAATTCACTTTGTATTCTCCAAAGTATCTAAGTGAGGGAACCTTACTTTCTCCTTTCCTCAAATGTTTGCCCCCTCACTCCCCTATAATGACCTGATTTCATACTTCACAGAAAAAACAGAAACAATGAAATAACTCAACCATCCTACTTAAAAGTCTGTACCACCTACTGTGTCCACCCTCCCACCACAATGGAAGCAGTGTTCCCAGTTCTTGTCTGCAGTCACCCTTTCTCATTGTCTCCAGGACATCACTTCTGCAGTTATTTCCCTTTATCCGTCCTCTGCATCCTATCTTTCTCCCCCTCTACTAGATCATTCCCATGTATATATAATATGACGTTTAAAACCCTGCCCATAACTATCCCCCTCCAGTTACCACCTCCCTTCTCTGCTGCCCTTCCAGATAAAAGTTCTTTTCTTTTCCTCACCCCCTCACTTTACCTTACTAGAGTTATTCCTCTTACTCCACCTAATAGAAGCATTTGCTAGGATTTGATATTCTTTTCTTTTCTTTAAACAGTCCCTTCTGTAGATTTTGATGATACCACAGTAACATGGTTTTCCACCTTTCACTGACACACCCTCTGGGCTCCTCCACCTCTATTACGTTTCTAAATATTCCTAAAATCATTTCTCTTCTCTATCTATGCACTCTCATCATGCAATCTCATAGCTTTAAAACACCATCTGTATAGGGCTGACTTCTGATCTATGCCTACAGTTCAGAGCACTTCCCTAGGTATGAGATTCAAATGTACAAATCCATTCCTCCCCAAATTTCTCAAAATACCCAACCACCCCATCAGAGCTAATAGTACTATCTAGTTGTCCAAGTCAAATATTTAGTAACCAGTTCTCACCTCTCTTCCCATCCTCACCCCCCAGCCAATCCACTAATAAGCCTGACCATTCAACCTCTAAAACATATCTTAAAATCGACCAAATCCGACCATTTCTTTCAAAACCAAGTCCCCATCTATAACATTGCCACTCAGACCAATTCAGTAGTCTAATAGCCCCCATTTTCCATACTCTCCCTCATCCCCTGCCTCAATACAGACCCTCCTCCAGCACTGTGCTGCTGTTATATTAGCAGTAATGTTCATCCCCTTTACCTCTTAATAATCTCCTCACCACAATCCATCATTTATTGTCTCTCTCTCCCTCCAACTCACCCCCACAAGGGAAAGAACTATACACTGTCTCTAAGACCTCTTTGATTTCTGAAGTTTCTTCAACACATATGCATTCTCATTGCCAACATTTTGGGATTCTACAATCACTGGTGAGTGTCAATCACTACCCCAGATCCCATGGATCAGAAAGCACATGCTCCTCAGCACATCGGTTCCACTGCCCAAAACTCAACAGTAATCACAGACACAACATATACGTGCTTGGCTTCCAGTAAGGATTCGTTCTGAACACTTATTCAGAAAAGGCAGATCAGTCTGGATTCAGTCCCCTTCTTCCAGAATAAAGGGACAGAGTCCAGTAAATTATAAACAATTCCCCATGTGGTTATTCTTGCCTGAAGGAGCCATTTAGAATACACAAAACAGAATCGACTGCTGACATTTCAACAAATCTCAATTAAGTTTAAATTTTCCCCTTTCAAAGGAAAAGGAAAAGAAAATGCTCTATGTAAAGATACCCATGTTCCTTGTCATTTGGAGAATCATGGAAAACTCCTCAGTCTAAATGACATAAGCTGACATTATTCAATATTAAACAACCTCTAGGTTTTGAATTCAGTACATTCTAACTCAACAAGATGTCTGAGTTAGGTAGCAAGTTTAGTTCCTTCTACTAAGTAGAAGTTTTCTCTTTTTCCCCTCCAAAGATCTACATTAATATCACAGAGGACTACCCTGGAGAAAAGAAAATCCCAAAGTTAAGAAATTCAGAACTTATATTAATCATGCTTCCCTAAACTCCCTGAATTTCCTATTTAAAACAAAACAAAAATCAAAAACCAAAGAAAGGAAATGTGAGTTTTAGCTGACCAAGTGTGGCCTTAGCCTCAGCACTGTAATTAGCTACGAGTCTGGCCAGTTCAGTTAAGCTCTCTGACCCTCAGCTTTCTCATCAACAGAATAGGAAGCAATCAATTACAAATTCTCTGAAGTACTAAATTAGGTTTAAATTTCTACAATTCACCTCCACCTTCGAATTCATCAATAATGCAAAGATTATACATTTTTCAGAGTAGTGTAAACAGGTGGTAGTTCAAACAAGTTAATGAATTTTTTGTCTTCTTACAAGTAACCTCTACTTGTTTCTCCTATTCAGGATCTTTATGATTCTAATTATAATGCCGAATAACATGAAAAGTTTACATGGTATTTTAAGAATAAAAAAAGTTGAAATAACGAGAGAGGGAGAAAGGAAAGGAAGGGGACAGTACTGGGAATTGAAATGGAGAAAACTATGTGATATGCATTTATTAATATGTCAAAAGGAAGCCCACTATTATATAAAACTACAAGGTACTAATAATAAAAAGAAATTTTAAAAACATTTTTAAGTTCCAACAAAATCTAAAACATGCATATGTGAAACAGGGAATGTGGGCTATATTTAGTAGACCTGAGTTCATAGGTCTGCTTAGGAAATCTAAGATTCCCAGATTCAAAAACTTTTGTGTAGATAGGCAGGTGCACATATATGTTTTTTAAGGGAGAAGGATCCATACTTTCCATCTGGTTATCAAACAGGTTAAAAAGCAAGGATTAAAAGGTTTTATCTTAAAATATCTACCAAAGGAGAAGGCAATTGTGGGCTGACCACAACCTAATAGTTCACATTGTATCAGTATTTCAGGCATATAATCAGCATAATTCATTGTCAATCAACATATTTATCAGATATAAAAAGCAAAAATAAATAAACAATTCAAACTTGGGAAAGATCAGAGAGCAACTAAAATTAACCTAATATTGGTAGTCAACTTTATACTTAACCAAAGGGTACCACTTTTTTCCCCTTCTAAACAAATGACAAAGTAGAGAAAGACTGCCATCTAGTGGTGGCCTATCTCAAACATTCCTTAAATTTTAAATTTGATGTAGCCAAGTAAAAGGGACTGCTTAAAAATCCAAAAACTATATTCTATAAAATCTGTTGAAGACTTATAGCTAATTATTAAATTATAGACAAATGACTCTAATGTTTAAGTTTTCATTTCTATTAAAAAATACAGGATCTTTAAAATGAAGTCATATGCTTCTGACATGTCCAGGTATGCTACAAGTAAGACTATGAAATAAACTACAACACTGGTTTAATTATTTGTGACAACTCCAAGAATGTTCGAGTACTTATTAAAAGGTAAACAAGAAGAAATACTTGGAAACTAATAATAACTTTTTATAGCCTAAATTTTGTGACCTGTGGGGTCCAATTTCCAAACCCCCCCTCCTAATAGGTTTAGGGGAAAAAAAGCAAAATATTTATCCTAGCGTCCATATCTGATGCATACTTCTAAAATCATAATGGGCTATATCCCTCTCCCACCTACATTTCATGTACATATTAAAACAGATTTTAACTTTTAGATAGCATTTGAAGAATTTGATTCAACAAATATTTATTCTTTTTGAATTTTTTTTAGTTGTCCATAGACCTTCATTTTTATTTATTTATTTATATGCAGTGCTGAGAACTGAACCCAGTGCCTCACACATGCTAGCCAAGTGCTCTACCACTGAGCTACAATCCCAGTCCCAATATTATTTTTGTTCTATACTGAACCATTACAGAATCATATAACTTGCCTACAGCTTATATCAGCTCGAATCTGCTTGTCAAAGATAGGGAATAATGTTATAAGCATTATGCTACTTCATTTAAATTCAATGCATCTTATAAATCAGACATTATTCCCATTTTACAAATGAGTAACCTGAAACTCAAGAAGATAAATTAACTTGTCAATTCACACAAGTAGAAAGCTTGCCCTCTAGTACATCAATCCAGGGGCTATGGGTAGAGCTCAGTGGTAAAGCACCTGGCTAGCATACACATGGCCCTAAGAGAGGAAGAAGAGAAGTCTACTCTATCAGTCTGTCTCCTGTTAGAGCAAGAAAGCAAGTCACAAGAGCCCCCAACATGTTCAGAGTTCAAAGCAGTCTTACAGTTGGAATACAAAGTTCTCATTGTACACTTAAGGAAACTGAGGCCAAGAAAAGTTAAATGCCTTAATCAAAATTACATTGCTTGTTACTGATACAGCTGGCCTTGACTTCCAAAGAAAACACAATTAGAAAAGGCTAATGCAATATGAAGCCCAACACAAAGCTAAGTGGTTTAAAAGAGACAGAGACAAACGTCTACTTCAAGATGAGTCAACTGCTGCCTATTAACTGTACCTATAATACAATAGCTATTGCCTTTCTCCCGTTGGAAGAGTCCCAATTTATTCTGGTACTCTGCCTTCCCATCCCAGCACAAGAAGTAAATGCTAATTACTGTGTAAATTAATCATGGTGATTCCATTCCCCTTATTAATGACCAGTTAATATAAGGGCATGTGACAATTCTCACCAATGAAGAGTAAAGGGAAATCTGTTAGAAAAGGTCAAGGAAAGGTTTCATGAAGGACGCAGGAAAAGAAACTCTTTTTCCTACTTTGGACACTGTCCTGTGAAAGTACAATAGTTGGGAATGCAGCAACCACCCTGAGATGAGAGGAGATACCCCAATAATCTGATGACAGCAAAGGGAATAGATAGAAACCACTTGGGTTCTTGACAGTGACATCAGTCCTCTCTTCAGATTTCATATCATGTGACAATCAATTTCCTGTTTTTAAAGCTACTTTCCCTCTACATTCTGCTACTAGAAAAGTATCCTAAGTGGCAGAGCACTGTTTGGTCATTAAAGGTAATCGGTAAAATCAAAGAATAACCAAAAAGTCAGAGTCAAGAACAACAGCAAGTCAGCGTCTACACACTGCGAAGGAATCTCTGATCTCAAATCAAGACCGTTCTTCCCTCTTCGAGTTTAGTTCAGAGTAATCCTGTTCACCCTTCGAATCTCGACTTTCACTTTACTTCTTCTGGGAAACCCTCCCTTAATCTCAAAGACTCTGGTATGTGCTCCTCCTTGTAACTACCATTCTCACAGAATTTATTAAACTGTATTTTGATCACCTGTTGACTTGTCAATCTCCCCATACTAGACTGTTAATCTCTTGGGCAGAGGCTTTCTTACTCCTTTTATCTACAGCTGCAAGCACACAGCCTAGGGCAGAGGGAGTTCTCCAGTTATGCTGAAGACGGATGAAGAGAAGGATAGGAAACTAACTGATGGAGTTTTCTGGTTATTTCAAAGGAGGATGAAACAGAGTATCAGACAACACAAAGCATATCTGTTGAGATATTTTCAGAACCAGAGAGAACTTCAAGACACCAAGAACTGAACATTTTGTATTTTTGGTTTTGATTTATCCAAGACAAAATTCCAGAGTTTACTCTGGTCTTCTCTTTTCCATATATATGTTTTTTAACTACTGTCATAGTATTAGTCCTCAAACATTTTCTTCTCATTAAGCTCCATAAAAGCATCATTAGTATTTCTGTTTATTCCAAAAGTTAAAAATAAAGTGGAAAACAGATTTGAGCATGATGTTGAAAGAGAAACTCCAGCAGGTCAAAAAGAGTTTAAAGTCTCTTCTCCTTACTTTACACTGTTTATTGATTTAATTCAGACCTGAGTATTATAATCTGGATGCTTTGAATGCATAAAGATGAAGTAGACCACTCTACATTATCATCAATAATAGGAGAAGCATATGCCACTTAATGAATTCTTAGTCGAACACTGGACTCAAAGATTTTTGTATTGCCACAGGTGATCAAACACATTCAAATCCTTTCTCCACCGCTGCAGATATGAAAGGTATCCAACCAGCTTCACCAGACAGCCCATGCAACCAAAACAACACGGTGATAGAGATCTCCCTCAAGGCAGAAAGAGAACCCCCAAGGATGGTTGTTTGCAGAGTTATAAAAGTAGGGTGGAGCAGTTTCAACTGGCACTTAGCCAAAGGATCTGCTAAAAACCTGGTTTTGGTTAAATACCACAAGAAAATTGGAGAGTTTGTCACAAAACATCAGTCAAATCAACAACAGAAATAAAACAGAAAATAAATTAATGAAATCAAGGAAACTCCAAATTAAGGACACTGAGACTGCCATAACTACTGCCATAATGTCATACAGAACAATTCATCACTATCAGGACCACAGATACAAAGGCACGACAGCATATGTTAGTGGCTTCATTTTGTCCTCTGCACAGATTTGTGTAAAGTGCAAAAAGATTTATTCCATCACTCTTTCTGTAGTGATCATGATTATCAGAAGCCACAAGTTAAGTCAGGAAGGTTGCTGCCAATTATAAGCAATAAATAAGCATTTCTATAGCCTGGTGATACCCACTGAACCTAATCTGGGAAACAGTTAGAAGCAGAGCAGCAATGTAATTTGCATATGAGGTCCAGCTTCACTGCATAGAATTCGATGGGCCTCATTTAACTCTTAAACATGCAGTGTTGGAGCAAACTGAAACTACCATTATATCTCACATCTACCATCTGAGCCTCATTCTCAAGTATGTTGGTAAAATTCCTTAAGATTCTTTACAAAAAATAATAAGTATTTAATTAATTATTCTGAAGAGATATGTAAATATTAAGAGACTGCATGGCCGGAACACTTAGACTGTCCACATTTAAAATTATTATGGTTCCAATGACAGATCATAAAGCTATTAATAAAGGAAAACAAATCCATTAGAACACTAGTGATGGGAACACTGCATTGAACACTCCTGATCTGCTTATGCATGTAAGTTTATTGTGGGCTTAACAAAACAGACCAGTCAAGTTTCCCAAAATCACTGAATGAAAACTCTGATCAATATGAGTGACATCATTTGTAGATATGTGTGTTGTGTTTACTATATGTGTATATATGCATAAATATAAATATATTATATTATATAGTATACATCATATACACACACATATATCATGAGCACACACACTATTTCCTAATTTTCTTTAAAAAAAAAGAAGACCTACAAAAACACATAAAACTCCTGGCCCAATTTCATCTTTAAGTGGTTGTTTACTAACATCTCATTGCCAAAAGAGACCACAATTTAAAACTCTTTAAGGCTGTAAGCCATGAAGACTCTAAAGGAGGATGAATGAAAAGTATCAGAGTAGTTTCTTTCCATCCTAAAAACTGATAGTGAAAAAAGTAGGCAAAATAGGATGAAGTGCCCCAAACAATATGGAAGACAGGATATACAATGAAAACCCTCTCTACTATCAAATACCTAAAATGCAAAAATAAGTTTCTAGATCTATGAATAAGCAGAAAAGAAAGCAAGGAAAACCTCCAGAGGCTAAAACAGGAACCGGAATCAAGATTCTGCTAATACTTTTAACCTCATGCTTCTATAGTCAGAGAATAAGAGGCAAAGTCTATGGCTCACAAAAGGTAAGAAGTCAAATCAAAGGCTTCCAAATAAAGAAAGCCAAGATATCAAAGAACCACATCCTTAGTGAAAGACAAAGCAAAAACAGTTCCCCATAAACAGAGCCTACAAGGAAACTTGCCTCTCTGGTATTGGCTCTGGGTGAAGGAGGAAGAAAAACTTCTATGATCCTTTAAAACCATTAAGAAGGGAGGCCCAGAGGCTGGGGTTGTGGTTCAGTGGCAGAGCACTCACCTGGCACAAGCGAAGCACTGAGTTCAATCCTGAGCACCACATAAAAATAAATAAAGATATTGTGTCCATCTACAACTAAAAAAAAAAAATCTTAAAAAAAGAAGGGAGACCCATATTCATACTATTATCTGTGTAGTCAGAAAAACCTCAAATTAAGAATTTATTTTAAAAGCAGTCCCCATCCCAGTGCCCCCAAATAGCTGACTGAATGAAGACAAATTTTTTCTGGAGGAATATACCTTAACTCATATTTTTCACAAATAATATATCTTTAAGCTAGGACTTACATATCAACAGTCACAAACCATACAAGAAAACAGAGCATAAAAACAAGAATCAGAAAACACAAATAGCAGAATACGAATTGCAAAGGTTTAAAAATTAATGTGTAAACAAATATGTGTAATTAATTTCCTGCTTCCCGATACACAATTCTGTTTCCAGCTACCTTACAAATATTTATTCCTTCTTATCTCAGTAGAATACATACTCCCCCTCAATGTAAGATTAATCCTATGCTCTAAAAAATCTCATGTCTTCTGCACCTCAAGAATGATACTGTTTTTTGGGGGGAAGGGGAGATTATTCTGTACTTCCAAATGTTTATCTCTACTGACTTCTCCTGACAAAATGACACAGCCCATTATTTCAAAGGGAAAAAAAGAGTACTAAATTAAAATACATACTCTGATAAATTTTCTTCAGGCCTCCTTCCTTCCTCCCTTCCTTTAATAATTAAGATCTTAAATAATCACTCTGCACTCACTCCCTCCATTTTCTCAAATTAGACCTGCTCTTCAACGCAATGTCACTAGTTTCTTATCCACATCACCTCAGTTAACCTATTCTTACCACACAATAAACACATACTAATTGTGAAACCAAACATTCACTTTTCAGTTCATCATTTACTCGACTCCTCTCCTTCGGGAGTCAGGGCTTTCTATTCCCTCTTCTTACAATCTCTCCCAAGGCTTTCAATACACTTCTCCTTGGTTCTCCCCATTCCCAGTCTCCTGCAATGATTCTTCTTCTTCCTTCTTCCTTTCAATACCTGCTTGGCTTGCATTTCCTCTCACTATATATATTCCCTCTCACAGGTCTCATCAATATCTCAGTTTTCCACTGTTAAACATCTGTAGTTCCCAAATCAAAAGCATCAGGGCATATCAGTGTCAAGTCCTAGAAACCCGAATACCCAACCACCACTCATCCTCAACAACATCTCAAACTGTACACATCAAAAAGTGAATTCATTAGCCAGAGGTGGGGGTACCCAACCAGAATCCCAGCAACTCAGGAGGCTGAGGCAGAAGGAGAGTGATTTCAAGGCCAGCCTGGGCAACATCACAAGACCCTGTCTCAAAATTTGAAAGTTTGTTAAAAAGGGAAGGACTGGGAATGCAGCTCAGGGGTAGAGTGCTCCTGGGTTCAATTCCCAGTACCACCAAAACAAAAAAAAATTTTTAATTCATTAACTTTCTTCCCAAAGGTACACTTCCCTCCTATATTTAGCATTTCAATTAAAGATATCCCCAGTCACCCAAGTGCTCAAACAAGAAATATGTAGGTTAATCATGATTCTTCACTCAACCTCACACCTACCATCAGCTAATCAATCACTAAAACCTACTAATTCTGTTCCATAATGTCACTTCTCTGCTTTCTCCCTCTCTTTCCTTCCCTGGAACTGCTTCAGTTCTTGTCCTCTCTCTCTTCCAAGCAACTGTTTTCACTCTCCTCTTGTTTCCCACTCACCTTCGACACTTCTTTGATAGCTCTCTTTTCTAAATGAGACCTGGATTGTGAAAACCAATGCCACCCCCCATTCTGTCCTGCCTCAGGATCAATTCCAAAGTCTCAAGCACAGTATACAAAACCCCACCGTGCCCAGCTTTTTCTGTGAATATTCCCTCGTTCACTTTAGAGTGCAGCAGAGATTCCTTCTGCCTGGAATCTCTCTATTATCACTTTAGCTGCGAAATCCCCACTCATCCTTGAAGATTTCACTCAAAACAATGTTTCTGTGAAACCTCCCTCTTTAACACAACTACTACAGCCTGGTACAGACTCCTCACCAACAAGGTCAAACCTAAGAAACTGTCATAAAAGCCCAAATAAAACCTTAAAAATTAGGACTTTAAGCTTTTACTCTCTGGAGGCAAACACACTAAACAAGATTTTGAGTCCATTCTTTGAAGATTCAAACTGAAGGCTACATTTCTCCATATTAGGCATCTTTTCCCAAAAGCGGCCAATAAAAAACTGTTGCTGCATATCATTTTTTAAGTAATATATTTAAAAATCTATTTTTAAAAAAACAAAATGTGGCCAAGCACCCAACCCCACCCTTCCTTGATCAGGAGCAGTACAGGTTGGGCTATAGGTAGAGCTAACCTTAACAGCCATGCTATCATCTTTGGTCCTCATTTTGACAATGTACAAATCTGAATTGGCCTTGACCCAATGAAACCATGTGTAGTCTGAAGCAAATTTCACTAAAAATACTATCATCCTGCTTTGCTACTAAGTTCTTGAACAAATGCCTAGCATTATCCTGACAAGGCTTTAGAATAATGGGTTCAGGAAGGAATGGACACCACCAAGGACATTCACTGGTGGAAGGCAGAGTTGACATCCTTGTGCTCTGAAATGTTTATTTGTTCATCTCTTTGAAAGGTTACTACACTGAACACTGTATACAGTTATGATTTATTCACATGTCTACCTACAACATAGGACCAAGAGTTCCTTGAGAGTTTACCTGGAACAATGCCTGTATCCCACAGAGTAGGCATTAAAAAGTGACAAAAGGGCCTAAAGCAGTGCCCAGACATGCTTCAACATTTCAACTTTCCTAAAGGCAAGCGCTAGAGTTAATAACAAACATTCTCACCAAAAAGTAAACTCAAGTTCTAACAATGTAAATAATTTGTACTTCGGCTAACATGCTAAAATGAGGAGTCAGAGGAAGAAAAGGAAGAACTTAAAAGGTTCACAGAAATTTACTGTAGGAGAAAAATAGTATCTGGGAATAATTTATTATTTCCCTAACCTTTCTTGGAAGATAGGAAAAGGAAGAATAAACTACAAGATCCGGCTCTAGAGGGAACTGGTGTTTCTGGCCCTTCTTGCCAATAGAAGAGGGAGGGTGACAGCAGTCCCCAAGGGCTTGCTTTTAGAAAAAATTGCTTCCAGGTGGAAATTTTGTATGGTACTGTGCAGCCTGGAGTCATTTCTTCCTTTCCTTTGTAACTACTGGTGATTAAACCATGGACAATCAGGCTGTAACAATGGAAACAGATAGCTCCCAAACAGCTAGGTTACATGCCCCAAATTACCAAGTTAACTCTCAAAGGAGAGAAAAAACTGTTGGCAAAGTTTTGTTTTGTTTTGTTTTAAGGGTGAGGGTAAGGGTGGAGTCTGTTAAAGATTTGTATTTGGTAGAACATAAAAGTAGCCAAGAACACTGTATCATAATGATCAACTTCAGTCCACTTCAATCCTGGACACTGTCATGTACACCCATCAGGAGGTAAACAAAGGACAATCCTGAACATTCTGCTATTTAGCGATTTTTCATGACTTTATTTTGATCACTTTATTTTGACCTGAATTTAACATTCTATTAAATGACTATCAAAGGAGTGTGTAGGGAAATTCTACCACACATCATGTGGGAAAGCAAGGTCAATTTATACCTGATCATGGTTCTAAGAAAAGTGCTGAGTTTATGTGTCTGAGTTTGTAATGATAGCTCAAGAACAGGAGTGGGACAGTTACCAATTCATCCAATTAAAAACTTCATCATTTAAACTCGGAAGTTTAATCTAGGCAATCTTACCATACCTATGTCACCCAGATCAATAAAGAAAAAATCTAGTTCAAATTGTAAGAGTAAAATCATTTTTTTTAAATCTGTGCCAACATTTTATATACATTTAATCACTTGTTCTACTAAACTAGTTATTATCATCATTGTGCACATGAAACCGTCTTCCTGATACTGTCAGTCCACAGAAATTTACCTTTCTAAGGTTGCCACAATTAAAACAAGAATAACAAAATGAAAGAAAAAGGATGAGAGGAAAGAAAAGGAAGATGGAAAAGAAGAAGAAGAGAACGAGAGAAGGCAAGATGAAAAAACAGGATATGAAACCATATACACATTCAATATGAAGGTAAAATAGTTAATCTAAATATCTAAGGAAAAAAGAACAGAAAGACAGACAACAAAATAATACAAAGGACAGTGTCTGGAGGATGTGTTTGTTACTTTTTTCTTTCTTCATTTATATTATTTTGTATTTTGCTTAAATAAACATGTTTTATAATTGAAAAACAAAATATAAATGAGTCTAGAACAGAATCCAGTTCACAACAGATGCTCAATAAAAGGTTAACTGGTTGGGGTCATGGCTCAGTGGTAGTACGCTCTCCTAGCATGCAAGAGGCCCTGGGTTCGATCCTCAGCACCACATAAAAATAAAGATATTATATCCACCTACAACTAAAAAATAAAAAATTAAATTAAAAAAAGGTTAATTGAAATAAAAACCAAACACTTCAAGGTTAACTTGAGGTCTAATTTTTAGTAAATATCCAAACAAAATACATGCAAAAAACAGGGAGAGAATTTCTTGGTTTTTTCCTTCATTTTTTTATTGCTGCCTTACAGTTGTACATAACAATGGGATTTGTTGTTACATATTTGTACAAGCACACAGCATAACAATATAATTTGGCTAATATCACTCCCAAGCATTTCCCCCCTCCCTCCTGGACTTTCATCCCTTGGTCCCTTTCCTCTACTAATCTCCTTTGATTTTTAAGAGATCCACCCCTACCCTTGTTTTCCTTTCTCCTCTTTGGCCTCTGCATATGAAAAAAAACACAACCTTTAACCTTCTGAGATTGACATTTCATTAAACATGATTGTCTCTAGTTCCATCCATTTCCTTGCAAATGACATAATTTTGTTTTTCTTTATGGCTACATAAAACTCCACTGTGTATATATACCACATTATCCATTCATCTATTGGAGAGTTTCTTCTTATAATGTATCACCTATAAAATAAAGAAGCAATCACCACCGCAGTGAAACACCCATGTAATCCCAGCAGCTGGAGAGGCTGAGGTGGGAGGATTTCGAGTTCAAAGCCAGCTTCAGCAACTTAGTGAGGACCTGTCTCTAAATAAAATACAAAAAAGGGCTGGGGATGTGGCTCAGTAGTTAAGTGCCCCTGGGTTCAATCCCCAGAATCAAAAGCAAATTTTAAAAGGATGTTGTCAGAACTTTAAATACTCTGTGTCTTTTCATCAGTCTAACCATCTCTTTTTATTGATCGTGATCTCAAAATGGATTTGGTTAACGTTCCTTCATTAGTCCTCAAAGTACAGAGGAAAAAGAGTAACCATTCCAAATGGTTACTATGGTGGAATCTCTTAACCATCTCTAAGTAACATGATTTGTGAACTGCGAAGCAAACCACTTTCTTTTGCTTCCTATTCCACTAAAATGATGTGCAAAGAATTCCACATCAACTATAAAAGTATTCACAAAGAAAACTTCATATTTTAGACAAAAAATTAACCTGGACCCACACACACACAATACACACCATGAGTACCATGTTTCAATTAGAAATCAATAATATCTCATTTTCTCATAGAAACAATTATTTGAGCACAGTATAGACTAGTCCCATTTAATGACTTCTCTTCAACACAGAAACAAAGAAACCTCAGAGATGGTTCAGTTCAATTCTACAGACATCACAAATTTTTCCAGCTATTTCTCCATCAAATACTAGTTGAGTTTCTGCTGAAACATCTCTAATAAAAAGATCATCACAAGGCACCC
Source organism: Sciurus carolinensis (assembly GCF_902686445.1). NCBI lineage: Eukaryota > Metazoa > Chordata > Mammalia > Rodentia > Sciuridae > Sciurus > Sciurus carolinensis. Next base: position 24,304,592 of record NC_062225.1, read on the forward strand.
AATCCCATTTCAATAACTATTGCAAAGTTCTTATACAAAATCAAAACTTGCCTTCTTGTAATTTTCACTATTTATCTTATTTTTTACCTTAAAGGACCACAAAGCACAGTCCCTTTTCCAGGGTAAACAATCACAAATTATACAACTATTCCACATAAAACTTTTCAATTCAAGTCTTTACCCTCTGGACATGTTCCAGAAGACACCATTCTTCTTAGGTGTAATAAAATAGGCAACAAAGCACAGTGGTCAAGAGCACAGGTTCAAGACCAGACTGCCTAGATTCAAGCTTTGGTTCTGCTACTTAGTTGAGTGACTTTGGGCAGTTACTAAACCTCTCTATACTTCAGTTTCCACATTAGCAAAATGCAAATAATAACAGCAACCACTTCACGTAGTTACTGCGAGAAAATTAAATGGGATGAGTAAAGCATTCATAGCGGTGCCTGGCACACAGATAGCAGTCTATAAATATCAACAATTTTTAAATCAAGCATGGCCAAACTAGGAATATAAGGCCTAACTTCTTTAATCTTGTTAGTTGATTTCTGTTAAAACATCCTAACAGTAAAGTTTATTCAGTTTTGAGAGTTATAGTGTGCTACAAAATAAAATAAAAATCAAATAAAATCTTTCCTTTGTTTTTTTTTCCTTTGTTTTTATATATTGCTATATACATTCTGTTGATATTATAAATCTACTATTTACTAGCTGTTACAATTATAGTTCATTTTCCCAGACTTTTAAGATTTTTCAAGACAATGATTTTAATTTTCCATGTTGCCTTTTGTTAAGGAGGTACAGGAAGATTTTTTTACAAAAGAAAATTCACTATGGGGGAAGGCAGAAATCCAAGCAACTCTAGGATCTAAGAAAGGAAAATCCTGGAAAGCATGAACATATAAAACCTAAGATTTTCTGGTTTCCATTTTTAAGGGGGAAGAAGGGATGTTTAATCAAAGTCAAATAGAGACTTGAAAAAGTTAACATTCAGCCTTTTAAAAAATTCTAGGAAATAGAAGAAATCACCAACCTCACTTCCAATATTCAGCCCCCCAACTGAGTCCAACTTGGAAAAAGTCTGCCATGAGCCAAAGCTTTTAATGTCCCTCCCTTTTGAAGGCACAATGGAAACAATTCCACAGAACAAAGGAGTTGCGTCAGCGAACTCTGCTCTTTCAAGTTGGAAGGACAGTTGATTCACACCATGTGTCAGAGAGAAACACCAGTTAGAACCAAGTGAGATAAATTTTAGGCCTACAGAGCTGTTTAATATTAAACTGTAATAAATCATCTTTACAGCAAATTATAAACAAAATATTTTGTTTACCCTCCCTCTCATATGTTCTTTCCCTTGAAAAGAAATTTTAAGACGATTCATAATTCTGAGGTCACAGATGCTCCACCAAGAAATCATTTTCAAATGTTAACCAGAGCAATAATCTGGGTCATGCTCCCAACAGATTGTCCTGGCATATCACAGTGATCTTGCTACAGAGTCCTTTACATGCCAAGATAGGATCAGTTTAGAGATGGTCATGGTCTTGGCTAAAGGCCTCACTTTTGTCATTAATTGTCTCTTTGTGGAACCATGTTAGTATCCACTCTCTTCAATAATTGTACTTTTTATCTGGACCAAGAAATCAAACATATGTTCTACTATACAAATGATACTAAACTGATATTATTTTTTAGACTCCAAAAAATAAGAAAAAGACATCTACATGGCTTGATCTGAGAAAAAAAGTCCTAAACAAGGAAAAGAAAATTTAGCAAAATGAGTGGTAACAAAACTCAAACAATAAAATAATGATTGAAGAAAGACTACTTCAATAACATAAATACCTAATGATATAGTTTAATGTGTTAAGACATCTTTCTAAAGAGAGGTGACTAAAACTGCTGACTGTCTCAATAAAAGACACCACAAAATTACAAAGGGAAACTGTAGGGAAAGTAAGCTGTACTCCTTTTAGAAATGATCTACCATTAAAACATGTTAGATAACTTGGGCCTAATGCACACTTTCATTACTCATCCATTTTCAATAGATCAATCTGGTCTGAGTCAGAAAACTTTGTTAGAATATCTTATACCCTATGCAGATCAACTCTAAACTCAACAAAGTGGTGATTTAATATGGTCCCAATTATCACTGAAGATAAAAACTGCTCACCAGTAAATTATGCCTTCAAATGGTCATATGAATACAATTTTCCAAAGTTATAAAATATTACTACCACATTCTACTTTTCCAACGTATGGAATAACTTGTTTATTTATTTAATGAGGGAAAGTAGGGGCAACATTTTTAAGGTTCAAAATAGACAAAGTAGGAAAAACAAACTTTCAAAAGACAGGAAAAATTTGACTATTAAATAATAAAATAAAATAAGTGGCATCAGCAAATTAAATAGAAACTTTTCTCAGAAATGTAACAATATTGTGTACACCAGGTAATTTGGATAATTCCCTGCCTTGGGTTTCTTTAACAAGTATGTATGGAGAATTTACTAAAAAGAAAAAGACAAGACTGTTTCCCTTCAAGGAAGCTGATGCTATAATTAGCATGTAAAAGCACAAGAAATCACAATTTAAAGTAATTACAAACCTGTATGGAAATTAATATTCTGTTTAAATCCATAAATTTAGGTGACATAGCAAGGAAAAATAAATAAATGTTCAGAGTGAAAATAGATTACTCGGAAACAGCTGGAGTGGCTGAAAATCAATGATAAAGAACAAAATTTCTAAATCTTAAAAGCAAAAGCAGAAAAAGCAAAATCAGAAGGAGGAACTGAACACATAAAACACATAGAAACAAAAACGACTGCAGACTTCTCATCCAAACTATGTAAGCAAGAAAACAATGGAAAGAAAACTTTATTATAAAGTGCTGAAGGAAAAAATGTAAATCTAGAATACTATATCCAGCAAACGTATACTTCAAAACTGAAAAGAAAGATATTTTCTGACAAACAAAATCTTAAGAGTATTTATTGGGCTGGGGATATAGCTCAGTTGGTAGAGTGCTTGCCTCAGAAGCACAAGACCCTGGGCTCAATCCCCAGCACCGGAAAAAAAAAAAAAGAGTATTTATTGTCAGCAGAACTCCACTATAAATATGTTAAAGAACTCCTTTAGGCAAAAAGAACATAAAATCACAAAATTTGAATCTGTAAAGAAATAATGAGCACATGGAATGTCATATATATGGGTAAATACATGTTATATCATTTTTAATTTCTTTAAAAGATAACTTTTTAAAAATATCAATGAATTGAAAAATTCATAACCTGTAGAGGTAAATTTTATATCCATTTAAAAATTAAAAGATCAATGGGGGGGGCTGGGGTTGTGGCTCAGTGGTAGAGTATTTGCCTAGCACATGTGAAGCACTGGGTTTGATTCTCAGCACCACATAAAAATAAATAAAGGTTGTATCCATCTACAACTAAAATATATATATATATATATATATATATATATATATATATATATATAAATCAATGGAGGAAATTAAAGTTGCTGTTATAAGGATACCTTATATGTGAAGAGGCATATCATTTGATGATAGATTGTGATAAAGTAAAGATGCCTATTATAAAACCTAGAGCAACCATGGGGGATGAGGGGGTGAGGAGGGATACCCCCATATAAGAAGGTATACCTAATAAGCCAACAGTGGAGTCCTAAAAAAAAATCTGGTTATTCTAATTAGTTAAGGAGAGTAACAAAAAAGAAATAAAGAAAGAATGAATACATAGGGCAAATGCAAAACACAAAGGATGATAAGAGATTTAAGCCCACTCATATAGGTAATTTTATTAATGTAAATTATTTCCTAGTTTCCTGCTTTTTTATTTTTAGTGCATTACAGTTATACAAAAAAGTGGAGTTAATTTTGACCTATTAATGAGTGTATATGTAATGGTTAATTTGTTGGATTAAGTTCAATGGTCAACTTGTTTGGATTAACAAATGCCAATGAATTAAGAGGATTTTGGGTGTGTGGATGAGGGTGTGTCTAGGAATGACTGGATGTGGGACAGTCAACTGAAGTGGAGACCATGGGCAGTACCATCCAACTGGATGGTGGCCTAGAGCGAATAAAAGTTAGAAGAACAAGGAAGCAGCAGCAGATGCAAGCGGGATTCTTCTTGAAAGGTTCCTTGATTACTGCTTCAATGGTCTGAGGATATCAGACTCTGGTTTCTTCACTCTTACAAATGGCTTCTACCAGTGATTCTCCAGGGAGTTTCCAGAAGCCTTCAGTCTTGGAGTAGGGTGGCACTGTTGATCCCTCTTGTTCTCGGGCTTCTGCGTCTTGGATTGCACAGCTACTGGTTCTTCCAGCTCTCCAGCCTGCAGACAGTCATTGTGGACTATCTAGCTTCTGGTCATGTAATCCAATCTAATAAATCCCCCTTTTATAATCATACTTCCTATTGATTCTGTTCCTCTAGAGAACCCTGACTAATGCAGCATATAACATAGTTTTTTTCTATTTCAAACCCCAGTGCAACCTCTTCCTTCCTCTCCTCCCTTCCCGGGATCTCCTCCTCTACTCTACTGGTCTTCCTTCTATTATATATGTTCCTTTTTACTTGATACATTACAGTTATGTACAAAATTAGAATGCATTGTGGTATATTTATATATGCACCTAGCATAATTTGACCTCATTCCCCATTTCTACCCCTTTCCCTTCTCCTTCTCCCTCACCCTTAGTCCCCTACTTCTGCTCTACTGATCGCCCTTCTATTTTTGCAAGATTCCTCTTTTTAATTCCCTTTTTCTCTCTAGCCTTGACCCTTAACTTTCTGAGTCTGGCTTAAATTATTTAGCAAGATGTTCTCCACTTCAATTCATTTACCAGCAACTAACATAATTTCATTATTCTTTATGGCTGAGAACCCCATTGTGTGTGTGTGTGTGTGTGTGTGTGTGTGTGTGTGCGTGTGTGTATCACATTTTTTTTATCCATTCATCTAGTGAAGGGCCCCTGAAGGGCACATAGGCTGGTTCCATAACTTGGCTGATGTGAATTGTGCTGCTATGGTATGCATATATCACTATAGTGTGCTGATTTTAGTTCTTTTAGATAAATACCAATAATTGGGATAGCTGGGTCATATGGTGGTTGCATGCCTGCCTCGTTTTCTGGGAAATCTTCATACAGCTTTCCACGGTGGTTGTACTAACTTGCAGTCCCACCAACAATGGGTAAGTGTACCTTTTCCCCACATCCTCACTAACAAGTATTGTTATCTGTGTTCTTGATGATTGCCATTGTAATGGGGATGAGATGAAACCTCAGTATAGTTTTGACTTGCATATGTCTGATTGCTAAGGATGTTGAACATTTTTTCATATATTTTTTGGTCATTGTAGTTCTTCTTTTAAGACATATCTCTCTTTAGATCTTTTTGCCCATTTATTTAGTGGGTTATCAGTGTGTTTTTGGTGTCAAGTTTTTTATTTCTTTATATATTTAAGTTATTAATTCCCTGACGGAAGAGTAGTTGGCAAAGAATTTCTCCCATCCATAGGCTCTCTCTTCACACTCACTTCCCTTGCTGTGCAAAAGTTTTTTAATTTAATGCTATTCCACCTATTGATTCTTTCTTGCTTTCTTTTTGAGTATACATCCATTTCCTTCTTCTCACATTGTAGTTACTATCATTTTTTTTTTCTTTTTCAAAATTCCCTCACATTACTCGGATTGAACCACAGAACATTCTATCTCTGAGTTATATCCCCAGAAGTGTATTTTATTTTATTTTTAAGATACAGTCTCATCAAAGGGTTCAGGCTGCCTACAAACTTGCAATCCTTCTGTCTCAGTCTCCAGAATTGCTGGGATAACAGGCATGTGCCACCATGCCAGGTTGGTACTATCAATCTTTGGAGTAGTAAGTTAGTGTAGTTTTGTTGCTTATCTTTATCCCATTACAGGATCTCTCAGCATCTTGAGTTTCCCATTCCAATTTTCCAGAGAAAAGCAATTAGGATTTTAAAAAATAGTTCCATTTTCATTTTCTGGAGGTAAATCCATATCTTTAAGTAATATAATAACATTGCTATTTTCCTTTTATCAATTTTAGATATTGTTCACTTCATGCTATAATTAATCAAGATTTACCACATCATAACTCATCATACCATATCATTCTTCTACTTCTCTTCTCAATATACTTAAACCGCTTATAGTTCTTCTAAAGATTACTTCAGTCAGGTGTTATGGCATATGCCTATAATCCCATAGACTCAGGAGGCTGAGGCAGGAGAATGGCAAGTTCAAGACCAGTCTCAAGAACTTAGCAAGACCCTGTCTCAAAAAAATTTTTTAAATAAAATAAAATAAAAGTTTGGGGACATAGCTCAGTAGTAGAGCACCCCTGGGCATAATCTTCAGAACAAGAAAAAATATATTACTTTAATAATTTAAATAATACATCCATGCTTTTCTTTCTTTTTTTTTTCTTTTTTTTCATGCTTTTCTTTCTTGTATCATTAATAACAAAATACGAAAGCAGTGCAAAATGGGATATTAGTGCTCTCTTACTTCCTCTTTTTTCCTGTTTCTGCCTCCCTCAAATGTAGAAATGAATTTTGCATGGAAAGGGTTGACAGCATATATATTCTATTCTATAATCATAATTGTTTTTCATGAATTGGTCATACTCTGTCTTTGAAAGCCAATAAATAACATTTATACTTATTCTTCACTTACAAACCTTATAAATCTCATGTGAAGATTACCATTTCTTTCTTGTTGGAATCTCCCTTTCCTGGAAACCTGTCTTGAAGCTCTTTTCTCCTGCTCCAATGGAAACTGATACCTTGCCAGGCCTTCTACAGACTTATTTGTGATGTTCTTTCTTAGTTAACTTACAGAGCTCCTCAGACACCAGGAATTAAGGGAACAAAACAATGGACAGGACGAACAATGAGGATGAGTTGAGTCATTTTTTTTTTAACTTCCAAGGCATTTGCCAAATCTACACACAAGAGACTGAAATTCCCAGCAAAGGGCTGGGGATGTAGCTCAGTAGGTAGAGAGTTTGCCTCATAAGCAGAAGGCCCTGGGTTCAATTCCTACCACTGGAAAAAAAAAAAAAAAAAAAACAAATTTCCCAGCAAAGTGACCAAGTGGAAGACCATGACTCTAAAAAAGCAGAGAAATCAGCTTTTGAAAGTTTTATAGAATTCGAGTAATTCAAATTAGAGACTTAAGAAACTAGAAGGACATACTGTATAACTCAGTAGTACAGCGCTTACCTAACATGCATGAGACCCTGGGTTCAATTCCCAGTGCAGAAACAGAGAAATTAGAATCCTGCCAAAGAAAAATAGAGAAAAAAAACCCAAACACTCATGATTCTCACATTTGCCAAATTACTAAACTACAAACTAAAAAGAAAAGCAAATAGCCCAGAGAAACAAAACAGTTTTAGGGAGTCCTCAAAGAGGAAACAAAAAATAGATCCAGGATCCAGCTGGGGAAAGGGGCCCTAAAGCCCAGACTCTGAGGAAATGTCTAGAAGATGACGCCGTGAGGTAGAAAAGCACCAGAGACAGTCACAGCCTTGCCAAAACCAAAACCTAGATTTACCAGCTCAGTCCTCACTGTATTAAGATCACTGTCATACCATCTGCCTTATCAACAAAGAGGTAAACCTTTTCTTTAGAAGGAAAATATCATTCAGAACCTTTGATTTTTTCATCTATTCAATACAAAATTACCAGGCATACCAAGAAAGGATCAGATCACTAAAAAATAAAGATTCACAGATAACACAGATACTAAACTTATCAGACAGAGATTTTTAAATGGTTATAATTGATAGAACAAGAAAAAATAGGAGATGACAGTCAAAATAGATTGTACAATGGAGAACCGACCAGACTCTTACAACTTATGTTTATTAAAAACTGAGAAGAAAATTCAGAACTGAAAAATACAATTTATTAAATTTTTAAATTAAGAACTCCATTTGATAATTTACCACCAAGAAAAGTGAAAATAAATGAACACAAAATGTTCATATCAAATCACAAGAAAAGGGGAAAAGATATAAGATACAGAAGAATATAAGAAACATGAAACACTGGGGATATATAGTTAAGAGACCTAATCAACCAGTTCTCAAGCTTTTTAGCCCAATGATATTTTTACATTCTTAAAAATATTGGGTTTCCCCAGAACTTTTATATATGTTGTCATTTATTGATATTTGCCATATAGAAATTAAAATTGAAAGTCAAGCGCAGTGGTGCATGCCTGTAATACCAGCAACACAGGAGGCTGAGGAAGGAGGATTGCAAGTTCAAGACAAGCCTTGGCAGCTGAGCTAAGCCATAAGCAATCTAGTGAGATCGTATCTTAAAAAAAAATAAAATAAAAAGGGCTGGAGTATGCTCAGTGATTAAGCACCCCTAGGATCAATCCTCAGTACAAAAGAAAGAGAAAAGAAATTAAAACCGAACAAAATGTAAACATAAGAATACACAAGCAAACAGAAGACAGTATTCTGCAATGATTGAGAATGCAGTTTTTTAGTGATTATAATTATTATCTCATTTATTCTTACTTTTATTTCTTTCCTTGGTTCCTCTTCCCTCTTTTTTAATCATGTTCTTGTTCTTAAGACTTCTTTTCTGTGCCAAAATCGGTGAAGTTATACTCTGAGGGGATGTCGTCCTTTTAAACAGGCCAGCTAAGGCAGCTATCATGTACTGCATTGGGTTCTCTACTGAGAAAAATTCTGTGACTTGAACTAAACAGTTTTAAATGTTGACTTTTTTTTTAAGACTATTATTTAATACTGTTTCTCCTGCATGGCAAACTCCCTTACTCTGCTATTTACAACCTTCAATGACTTTATTTTCTACTGCTGCTTTTTTCATGTGCAGCCAAAATGAAAATATTTAAATTAATTGTGTTGTACAAATGGTACCCAACACGAAACTTTTTTTTAATTAGTTAAGACTTTCGTTTAACATTTTAAGTTTACGGGCTGGAGCTCAGTGGCAGAGTGCTTGCTTAGCATGTGTGACGCACTAGGTTCAATCCTTAGCACATATAAAAAAATAAATAAAATAAAGGCATGTTGTCCATCTACAACTACAAAAACAAATTTTTAAAAAGTTTTCTTAGAGTTTTAAGCTTGCATTTTGACAGTTTTTAAAGGATGTATGTTGTGTGTTTAACTTTTATTAACTAATGTTAACTGAGTTAACTGAGAATATTACATATGCAGGTTCGTGTTTAAAGAATGACTGTTGATGATAAAATAAAAATCAGCTTTAATTTTTCTAAAATAAAATAAAGAATATACACGCATAAACTACATTCACCATTAAGATAGTATCTTTACATGTCATACGACCTCTAGGAAACTCAGTTTCCTCTGGGAAACTTGTGCAAATACAAATAAAAAGAGCAAATGTCATCTTAGTGATATTATGGAAATAGTTTTGAATTTGTGACTCCTCTGAAAGGTTTCATCTTGGGTAATGGGATATAAGTAATACTAAAAGATACCATAGCCACGTATTTCCCCCAAAATAATGAAAAACATCAACTCCTAAAAACTCCAAGCAGGAGGAATGCAAAGAAAATAACACCAAAGCACATCACAATAAAACTGCTGAAAACTAAAAATAAGGGGAAAACATTACAAATGGTCACAAGGAAAATCACATTACCTTCAAAGAACAACAGTAAGACCAAAGAAGATACGTCAAAGGACAACTGAATGATACTTTAAGGTCCTAAAAAACACTGTTGGCCTAGAATCCTAACATGAATTTTAAAAAATGTCCTTTAAAAATTAAGGCCAAGTCTGGGAACAGTGGCACAGGCCCACAATCCCAATGAATGGGGCCAGTTGAGGTAGGAGGATCACAAGTTTGAGGCCCACCTGAGCAACTTAGTGAGAATCTGTCTCAAAAATTAAAAGGGCTGGGGATGTAGCTCAGTAATTGAGTACACAAGTTTAATCTCCAGTACTACAAAAAAAGAAAAAAACAGAGACAAGCTATGGCTGTATCCAAGGTAAAGTCCTAGGATTGATCCCCCAGTACCAAAGAGAGAAACTGAAAAAGGCAACACATGTGACTGATGGTAGTGTCTTCGCCACTACTACCACTGAAAAAAAACTATTTTACTAAGTTATTTTTAATTGATGATTACATCTATAATCCCAAATACTTAAAAAGCTAAAACAGGAGAATCACAAGTCCAAGGACAGTCTAGATAACTTAGCAGGACCCTGTCTCTAGTAATAACAATAACTATTATGATAATGATGATGATTATCATTACAGTGCTCTAAACTCCCAAGTTACACCACTTGCAGAATGAATTTGCACATAAACATAAAAGTCACTAGAGGGCAGCAGAGCCCAAAGAGTGTTCTTTGAAAAGCAGTAAAAACTCCAAGGTACTTAGCTCAGATGTCTTCAATTACTCAAAACTTTCAGTCATTCACAAACATAATAAAGCAGTCACTAATAAATTTGTAAAAATTACTTGGAAGATTCTCATTACATTACTTTATAATTTGTTTAATTTTATTTTGAAATAATTTCACATTGTGCAGAGCACACCTATACATTCCTTATACAGAATTCAATTTGACATTTTTGCCATATGTCTTTTCATTCTCCTCCCAAATAAATGTATATATGTCTATTTTTCTAACATAAGTAGGTTTCACACTTACCTTAAGTGCCCTTAAAGCAGTAGCATGTACTTTTGCTTACATAATCACAATATGATTACCAAATTCAAGAAATCTACTTTGATACAATCACAATCTAATCTGCAGTCCCTGGCGGGGCAGGGCAAAACTGGGGACTGAACCTAGGCAGTGCCTCACACGTGATAGGCCAGCACTCTACCACTGAGCTGCAATCCATATTTCAATTTTGTCCATTGTTCCAATGATGTTCTTTAGGACACTGTCATTTCCTCCTGGAGCAAATCTGGTCCAGAATCACATATCACATTTTATTGTCATGTTTCTTCAGTATCCTTTCACCTAAACTAGCAGTTCTCTAACTTTTTTGACAAAGGATTACTTCACACTATTAAAAGTTACTGAGAACACCAAAAAACTTTTGTTTATATGGATTATATATATCAATACATACTGTACTAAAAATAAACAGAATGAATGACATCAGTAAGATGACACTCATCCTTTCCCAGACTCATCAATCTGAACAACCATTCACTCAAAAAATACCTTAACAAGAGCTAAAGAATCCAGGTGAGAGGCTACAGTACCAACATGAAGCAAAGAAATAAGAAAGGATCCATTGAAGAGGGTATAAAGGACAGTTTCATATTACCCCCAAAGCCCCGGACTCCAGATTAATTCCAATAGACTCTGGTGCCAGGATGGCCCCTTCAGAACCAGACACCAGGTCTGCCTGTATGGACCCAGCCAGAAGGCTTGCCCCAACAGACTCCGGCTCCATCAGATGCAGTATCAGACAACCACAACCGGTCTCAGTCAGGTAGCCAGGTCAGCTACCTCACAGGAACAATGCCTACCTCAGCACATGGTTGGCTGCCATGGATTCCAGCTCTAGGTCTAACCCAAAAGATAATAGCACAGGATGGCATTAGTCACACAAGCCCAGGATCCAGGCCCACACCCAGTGACCCAGGCACAGGACTGATCCTGAACCCAGGAGCCAGGCATATCTGAATGCTGATCAAGGAACCAAACCAAGCTACGGAGGACTCCAGCAGCAAGCCATCTGCACACCAGCCAGCTAGCTATCAGCCCAGAATCTCTTGATGGGCTGAATATTGACTAACTTTCCCTATAAAATCTGAAAGAAGTAATTCCTTCTTCAAATACACAGCCACCAAAGTAAGGCAACAAAGATTATAAATAAACAGGAAAACCATGACACACTCAAAGGAACAAAATCAATCATCAGTAAGCAAACTTAAAGCAGAGATCTATGAACTGATTGGATGCAAAGTAATCACCCTAAAGAAACTCAGAGAGCTACAAAAGAACATGTACAGCCTGATGCCTATGCTGTAAGGTATACTGGATACCAACATACTATAATATATATTTGAAATCTGCTGAGAGATCTTAAATGGTCTTACCACAAAAAAGGTAACTGGGGGAATATGAATATGTTAATTAATTTGATTGTAGTAATCATTTCACTGTATATGCCTACATCAAAAAATAACAGGTATATCAAGATCAATTGTTTATATGCCCTAAATGTATACAATGTCAGTAAAATGTCAATAAAGCTAGAAAAAATTGAAACAGACATTTGAAAATATTACTTCTTTTGAAATGAACAATAAACTCACTACAAGTTAAAGACTATATCTCATGAAAACTATCTACCCCAATTCCCCCTCCAAAAAAAACCCCAGAAGAATCTGTTTTTCTATTTGTGCATGTCTCTTTAATAACTGGCTTAAAGGAAGACATCTGGATTTTGTAACTGCTTCTGTGTCCAATCATGGAACTGTGTGGGTTCAGATGAAGAAAACCCAGCTTCACACATATGTACTTAAAAAGTAGAAAGTATTTTCGAAGACTTTTCAGACACACACACACACAGTGATATGATCTCAAAACAAGGTACACTTCTTTTTTTTTTTTTAAGCGTATCTTCAATGTTATTGTTTGGAATCTACAATTACAAAGTAGTCCAAGGTCATTTCTCATACCACTACACAACACATAAACACATCTAGAAAACTTACAAAACGGTTCTTCAAAAAAAAAGTGCTCTAAGATTTATATTAGTTTACTGATCAATCATAAAAAATGTACCCATCAAATGTATCTTTCTCTAATTTTTTGTACATTCTTATTGATATTTGTTTATAGCTAATCTTACATGCATAGAACTGAGAGCATTATTTTTACTGCAACAACCTTTATAAAAAGGTTATAAAGGACGTCACCGCCATGGCTGCCTACAAGCTGGTGCTGACTTGGCACGGCAAGAGTGCCTGGAACCCAGAGAACCGCTTCAGCAGCTGGTATGATGCCAACCTGAGTCTGGCAGGCCACAAGGAAGCAAAGCGCAGCGGGCAGGCGCTGCGAGATGCTGGCTATGAGTTTGACATCTGCTTCACCTCAGTGCAGAAAAGAGCAATCCAAACCCTCTGGACAGTGCTGGATGCAATTGACCAGATGTGGCTGCCAGTGGTGAGGACTTGGTGCCTCAATGAGCAACACTATGGGGGTCTGACTGGCCTCAATAAAGCAGAAACTGCTGCTGAGCATGGGGAGGCCCAGGTAAAGATATGGAGACGCTCCTATCATGTCCCGCCACCTCCAATGGAGCCAGATCACCCCTTCTACAGCAATATCAGTAAGGATCGTAGGTATGAAGGCCTTACTGAGGATCAGCTGCCCTCCTGGGAGAGTCTGAAGGGCACCACTGCCAGAGGTCTGCCCTTCTGGAATGAAGAAATTATCCCCCAGATAAAGGAGAGGCAACGGGTTCTGATTGCAGCCCATGGCAACAGCCTTCGGGGCATCGTCAAGCATCTGGAGGGTCTCTCTGAAGAGGCCATCATGGAGCTGAACCTGCCAACTGGTATTCCCATTGTCTATGAATTGGACAATAACTTGAAGCCCATCAAGCTCATGCAATTCCTGGGAAATGAAGAGACCATTCGTAAAGCAATGGAAGCTGTGGCTGCACAGGGCAAGGTGAAGAAATAAAGGCAAATAGCAAATTATCGTACTAAGGAACACCCTGCCTATCCATTCCTTTGCACCTCTCTCCTGCACACGACCACATCTGTAGGCATCTTAAGTTGTAGCTGCAGATGGGGACCAGTAGTTCCCATTTTAATTTTAGCATTTTGTCTCCTGCACCCACTCCCTCTGTAGATTCTAGTCAGAATAGCACCTCTGGGGCATAGGTTCTCAGTCCAAACCCAGGGAAGCCTCCTTGTATCCAGAAAAGTTGAGGTAGTAGTTCTGTTTTTTGTTGTTGTTGTTGTTTTAAGTGATTGCTTGAGAAGGGGATAGGGAGGAACTGTGCCAAGGCATGACCAATGAGAAGAAGCCAGAGAAGAGAGCCTGTTTGTGTTTCCAAGAGCCAGTTCTGCACTCTTCTGTAGTCTGGTCACTGTCTGGGGAAGGGGGCGACAGGAGGCTCTAGTCATTCCAATGGAATATGAATGTAACCTGCATGGTGATTTAAGCAAAACAACTATTTCCCCCCTGACCCCAGAGGAGCTGGCTCCAGAAGGTTGGGATCAACTCTGAATTGTTTGTTACATTTACTTTCACAAAAAGAAAAATAAATAATTTTATATATATATATATATATATATATATATATATATATATATACACACACACACACACACACACACACACACACACACTAAACAAAGCCCTCTGGGGTTTCTAGTGGTGGTTAGTCCCACATGTGGTCACCACAAAATAAGCCATTCTTCACACCAATATGGGACAAGTTCCTTGGCCTGTAAGGTATAGGTGTGTATCTCACTATGTGTCTGAGAGAATCCCTCCTCTGCCTTGTTTTGTGGCAGTGAAATGCCTCTTGATCATGTCCCAAGTGTGTCTTTCACTGTGTTTGATTTCTGAGTCATGTTGTAGTTGCTTGGCCCTGCCACACAGGCCCAATACTCATTGTAAGCATAACTGTAATAAATCTTTGTCCAGATCAGTATAATAAAGGAGTGATGTGCAATTAAAAAAAAAAGGTTATAAAGCTTAAAAGTATACATTGTATCAAAAGTACTTAATAAACACTAAGAAACAAATATACTCCCTCTCCAAATTTCCAGTTGCCCTTTACTCACTATTTTTCTTTTTTTTTTTTTTTAACCTTTAGTTTTGTTTATTTTTTTAACATGGTGCTGAGGATCGAACCCAGTGCCTCTTAATTTTCAAGGTGAAGGCTCCCACTGCTTGTTGAATTAACAATGCCATGCTGAGCAGGCTCACCTGTTCCCACTACCACCCTGAGCAAGTATTTGTTCTTGGGTATGAATCCCAGCAGTCTGGGTATTTGCTGGCCATCCACACTGAGGCCAACTAACTGCCGGTGTTCTCAAAGCTGAAGCAAGTTCTATTTCTTAAAGGGAAGTTACAATGTAGAATCTGAAACAATATCAGTGATCCATTAGTCTATTTTGCACATTGAATGAATCATTTATATGATTTTATAATATCAGGTTGATCATTTGAAAAAATTGGTTCAGTGGGTTTTCCATATCTTTCTCATGTTGACATATTTCCTTGCAGAGTATCAGAACATCACATTTGTTAATATCATTACCCAACCTGATTAGGAACATCTGTAAGTACTGGCAATCTGTAGGAGGGCAACAGGCCATATCACTGAAAATATAAATAGGCAGCAACTATAAAACTGATAAATGTGGTACAAATAATAAACTGGTTACTCTGTAGAACACAATAATAAAGTAAAAAATGCACTTAGCTCTCCCTTCTCTACCACTGCAACTTATTTTGAAAAGGACATATTTCTTTCTCTTCCTCTCTCCCCACCTCTTTGTAATATCAGGGGAAACAGGATTATCTTTCTGCCCCAACCTAGGCAGAATTACCTGTCCTTGAGCACACACCCACCATGGGAATGAAGAAATTCAGACTTTGGGGAATGGCACCAGAAGATCTCAGAAATGACTATCGCCCAGAGAATGGGTAGAATGTAGTCTTTGAATCACCTCTTTAAAAATCTCTATTCCTCCTGTTGGGAAGAAGCACAGCCTCTGGGACAGAAGTCCCTTATGTTTCTCCTTTACTAACAAAGCAATGAAACTTCTTTTTCTTTTTTCTCAAAACTGTGTCCTGGTTATTGGATTGGCATCAGGGAAAAGGACAGAGTTTTCAGTAACATAAGAACTTGCAACATGAAATAAGTCAAAAAACAAAAAGATAAAATGGGAAAATGTGTTTTTGAAAATTAACATAAGATTAATATCCATGACATATACAGATCAGTAGTGTTTTAAAAAATAGGGAAAAAAAGACAGAGTTTAGGAGTTTCCAATTAACAGCAGAGAAAATAAGACAGATCTATAGACATAAAGATGCCCTACTTCTCTGATCATTAGGAAATTCTGATGAAAACATGTCAGATACTACTTAAGAATGGTCATGGCCATTAGTGAATGTCAGTTTTCTGTTCCCCTTGCCTTCAGCATTTGCCAGGAAGCTCGGTATTTCAAATACTGCATATGTTCAAGCCCTAGCAGTGCCTGGAACACAGGAGGAATTCAATAAATATTAATTGGATCAATGAGAGAATGTGATTTCTCAAAACTCAAGGGCAAGATGAGAAACTCCAAAAATCGACCCCTCCACAAAACCAACAGATAAACAGGCAAAAAATAGTCAGAATCAACTATCTCCAAATTCTTGATATCAAAAGCTTGCAGTGACCAAGGGAATGATTAATCAGGGAAAAAAAAAACAGTTAAATTTCATTACTTGATTAGTTAACCACTAAACTATCAGAACAGAGGCTCCAGTGGCCACACAGAATAAAAAACTTCAGACTTAACCAAATTCATTCAAAAAAAACTGACACGGATTCGGAGATAAAAGAAAACCTTGAATCTCAAAAAATAAGTGCACGTGAAACACTGGAATGCAAAACAAGCAACTTGTGAGCAACCTAGCCCAGGTCCTGGAACCCACATCCTTACCCACAGAAAGCTGAATGATGCAAGGACAAAGAGCAAGCAAAGGAAAACTGGCCCAAAAGTATGTAACACTGACCTGACTCCATCTCTAGCTCCGTCTCTAGCTACTGTCCTTCTATAAATATTACAACCGCAGACCAGGGTATTGCTTCTCAGTCTGGAGATAGCCTGAATTTTCTTTCTCCTCAAGTGCATAATTCTTGTTTTCCTAAATAAATCTCTCTTTGTGCCTCTATGTGATGCATCCTTAAATCCTTTGCTGCAAAGAACCCCACTCAGCCTGAGTTGAGGTCCCCATCTCCAGGAGCTCCTCAGATCCCCCTCCAGTGACTAAACAAATAAGCTGCTAAACAAACAACAACTATAACAAGTAGCAACAAATCCTGGGGAGGGTGAAGAATTTAAACTCCAGAATTGCTACAGTTTAATATTCTAAATGTCTGGTTTTCAAACAAAAAAAGAAAAATTACAAGGCATACAAAAAAAATATGATCCATAAACAAAAATTATATTAATTTTTAAAAGAAATTAATAGAAACTGTCCCTGAAGAAATCAAGACAGTAGACTTAGAAAATTAAGATTTTAATCAACTATTTTAAAGATGCTCCAAGAGCTAACAGCAGCCATAAAAATAAAAAATTATAAAAGGGAAACAAATAGAAAATTATGAGTTGAAAGCTACAATAATTAAAACAAAATTTCACTAGAGGGTTTCAACAGCAGATTTAATTAGAAGAAATAACCAGCTAACTTGCCAACAGGTCAACTGAGTTTAACCAGGCTGAGGAGCAGAAAGAAAAAAAATTGGAGAAAAATGAAAGAACCTAGGAGACTTATGAAACACCACAAAGCATACCAAAAACACATAACAAAAGTTCCAGAGGAAAGAAGGGAGAAAGAAAGGAGCAGAAAAAGTATTTGAAGAAATAATGACTAAGATTGTCCCAAATCTGATGGAGGACATGAATATACACATCCAAGAAATTCAACAAAGTCAAAGTAGAAATATACTCAAAAACATCCACACCAAGGCACATTATAATCACTGTTAAAAAAAAAAAAAAAAAAAGGCAAATACAAATACAGAATCTTGAAAGCAACAAGGAAGAAAAAATCCATTGTGTATCAAAGACCCTAAATAAGATTAAGTTAATTTCTCATCAGAAATTATGAAGATCAGAAGATAGTGAGATAATATTGTTCAAAGTCAGAAAGAATTCATTATCTAGAAAACTATCCTTCAAAATGAAGATGAAATTAAGATATTAACAGAAAAGATATTCCCAGTAATCCTGCCCTATAAGAAAAAAATAAAGATCATCCTTCAGGTTGAAAGGGAAAAAAACACTATAAACAGTAATTCAAATCCACACAGGCAATTAAGAACATTGGTAAAGGTTAACTACATAGGTAAATATAAAAGCCAGTACAATGAATTTGGGGTTTGTAACAACGCTTTTTTCCCCATATGATTTTTGCCCCCATTACTGGGAACTTAACCCAAGGGTACTATACTATTGAGCTGTACCCCAGGCCTTTTCCCTTTTTATTTTGAGACAGGGTCTCATTAAATTGCCCAGGCTGGCCTCAAAGTTGCCATCTTTCTGTCTCAGCCTCCAGAGTCCCTGGGATTACTGGCATGTGCCACCATGCCTGGATTTCCCATACAATTTAAAAAACAACTGCATAAAATATTACATATGTATGTTGATGAACATATATATATATAATATAATTTATAACAACAACAGAAAGCAGAATGGACATGTGTAAAAGCAAAGATTTTTTTTAATTAGACTATGCCTTTTTATTGTTATGTTTCAAAGTTCATCCACAAACTTTCATTCCATTTATAGTCAACTAATTTGCTCCTTCTTAACAATTATGCTTCAATTGCTGATTAAACAAAGCTAGTCATTAAGGGAGGTCAGGAAATATCACCCCAAAATATGTCACTCTAGTATATTAATTACTACCAGGTAAAGAGAGCTAGGATTCCTGAATGCAATCAACTTATATACTACTGAAACTAATTTAGAATTAACTGGAATCAGGTTGTCATAATTTAAGATGTTAACTGTAAACTCCCAGGGCAAACACTAAGAACGTAAGTTTAAAATATATAGTACAAGTACCTCAGACGGGTGGCACATGCCTATAACCCCAGCCACTGAGGAGGCTAAGGCTGAGCAAGACCCTGTCTCAAACACACACACGCACACACACAAAGATAAACACAAAAAAAGGTAGTAATGAAGAAACCAAGGAACAACAACAAAAAAAAGACATAAAACAAACAGCAAAAGGCAAGACCACATTCTTCTTTATCAACAATTACAAAAAATGAAAATGGACTAAACTTTCCAATTAAAAGGCAGAGATTAACAGAATGGATTTTTAAAAATAACAACATGATTCAACTATAAGCTATCTAAAAGAGATTTATTTTAAACCCAAAGACACAAGTAGATTAAAAGTAAAAAGATGGAAAAAGATGTTCTTTACAAACAATAACAAAAGATTAGCTGAACAAAGCAAAATACAGTTAAAATTGGACAAAATAAATTTAAGACAAAAACAGTTGTAAAAGAAAAAGGACATTATGTAACGATAAAATGGGCAATTCATCAAGAGATGACCATTATGAAAGACAAATAGCATAAGGAGTATCTTTATCATCTCTTATTTTAGAGGTTCATAAAATTAGTCCTCAAAATCTAGTGCATATACTATTCCTTTTTAAGTAATGTACTATCTATAATAGAGTCAAATCATCAGTGCCCTAATAAGTAGGAACTAACATGCCTTGCACTAGTTACCAAAAACTACCATTTTATATACTGACAAGGAGGTCTGGTAATCATTTATGCCAAACAATCATCCTTTCAATTCAGGAAAGGGGGAGATGAATCTCACCAGTCAAGAACTGTAAATCATGATTACAATTTGCTATTAGGAATGCTCCCGTTCCTTCTGAAGACATAACATCCTTGGGTTAAAAGTGATCATATTCAGGGAAGATTTTTCCCAAAATGCCAGGTTTCAGATAAATGTTAAGATCACCAATGAGCTCCAAAATATATTATCTAGTTTTGTTAGTTTTCTAAAAACTGGTGAAGCACAAACATATAATACAGTAAACAAACAGTAGGATGCAAAAGCAAGCCTGTCTAAATAATAATCAACATCAACACATATAGAGAAAATGTACATAAACATGGTACAATGTAAACATTATAATATTTATAATATTAACTAATATTTATTTCATGCGTACTACTTAAGATGTTTTAGCTGGGCATGGTAACCCACACCTGTAATCCCAGCAGCTCAGGAGGCTGAGGCAGAAAGATTGCCAGTTCAAATCCAGCCCAGTAACTTAGCAAGACCCTAAACAACTTAGCTAGTCCCTGTCTAAATAAAATATAAAAAAGAATGGAGATGTGGCTCAGTGGTTAAACACTCCTGTGTTTAATCCCTGATATTTAAAAAAAAAACCGTTTCAAGCAGCTTTTATTTATTATATTACTTAATCTCAAAACCATGCCCAAAAATATAAAAAGGGGGAGGGGGAGGCTGGGGATGTGATTCAGTGGTTAAAACGTACCCCTGGGTTTAATCCCCGTTTAAAATTTAAAAAACATGCCCATGATATAAGGTAATAGTTTTATCTTTATTTTATTTCACATACAAAGAAACCAAGCCACAGATAAGATAAATGCTTTACCCCAAGTTACAAAGCTAATGAGTAAATTCATGATTAAGGTATTAATATATAAACAAAGAATCCCACACTCAACCATTTCACTATCTGTACAAAAAATTGATATATACTATATATTATATAACTGCACATAAATTGCTGTCTTTATACAAAATATGTAAAACTGTAAATACATGTTATATACACACAAATTTTTATATGCATCCATGTGGCATATGTGTTTTCAACTACACAGAACACACGTACATTTACATATCTAAAATATTTTAATGGCCGGGCCCTGTGGCTGCACATGGTAACCCTAGTGACTCAGCAAGCTGAAGCAGGAATATTGCAAGTTCAATGCCAGCCTCAGTAATTTAGTGAGGTCCTAGGAAACTTAGTGAGACTCTGTCTCAAAATTTTAAAAAAGTGGGGGAGGGAGAAATAGCTCAGTGGTAAAGCACCCCTGGATTCAAACCCCAAATACCAAAAAACAAAACAAAAATATATATTTTAAGAATACCACTAGGGCAAGGCAGTGTGACATATCCTTTTAATCCCAGCAGCTTGGGAGGCTGCAGCAGAAGGATCTCAAGTTCAAAAACCAGCCTCAGCAATTTAGCAAGGCCCTAAGCAACTTAGCAAGACCCTTTCTCAAAATAAAAAACAAAGGTTAGGTACATGGCTCAGTGGCTAGGAATCCCTGGGTTCAACCCGTGGTGCCAAAAAAAAAAAAAAAAATTTGCCACTGGGCACAACTGCAGACACCTGTAATCCCAGCTAGTCTGAAAGCTAAAGCCTAAGGATCTCAAATTCGAGATCAGCCTCAGCAACTTAGCCAGACTCTGTGCAAACTAAAAATTAAAAAGGGGTAGGGAAGGCTGGGATATAGCTCAGTTGGTAGAGTGCTTGCCTAGCAAGCACAAGGCCCTGGGTCCAATCCCCAGCACTGCAAAAAAAAAGGAAGGTGGGGATATAACTCAGTGGTAGAGTGTTCCTGAGTCCAATTCCCAGCACTGAGGGAAAAAAATAAAAGTAAATACACTAAAACATAAGTGACTATAATGACTTATGCAAAAAGCTTTGCTCCATTTTAAGTTCTCCTAAATATTGCCATATTCTCATCAATACCATTAAAACAACAATTTGAGTCAAATCCTGTCCAACATGCTAATTCTTTCTGGCAAAAGACCACCCACACCCAACCACAAAAGTAAACATGGGTCCAACTTGTGGCCAATTATAACAGCTCATGTCCCTGAGGACATAAGAATTAGATACTTATCTAAGGGATGGGAAACCAATTCTTTTCCCCAAGATTTTAAAAACTAAAGCTAACCAAAAGGAACCCTTTTCCTCTCTGGTCTCAGAGATGTATTTATAATGGAAGCCTAGAGTGGTCAATATTATCTATGTCCCCTGCTGAATAGATGAAGCCTATTTTTTAAGATAGGATAAAAACAACAAAAGGAGAGAAGACGTAAGAGCTGGGAGGAAAGAGAAAAATCTGAGAAAGAAACATTTCTGGTCAATGTGAAAGTACCACATTGCAGTCTTAACCTAACACTATCTTCACCCTGCGCTAATAAGTTAAAATTTATTTTTTTAAGTTAATTCATGTTGAGTTGTCACTTATAAACATGCATTATTTTCATAATCAGAAAAAAGGCAGCTGGGCACAGTGACTCACACCTGCAATCCCAGCAACTCAGGAGACTGAAGGAGGATCACAAGTTCAAGGTCAGCCTCAGCAATTTATCAAGACCTTATCTCAAAATAAAAAATAAAAAGGACAAGGGATATAGCTCTGTGTGAAAGTATCACTGAGTTCAAATACCAGTACCAAAAAAAAATTTTTTTTAAATATCATTTAGATGTTAAAAAATAATCTGGGGGGCTGGGGTTGTAGCTCAGTGGTAAGGCACTTACCTGGCATGTGTGAGGCCCTGAGTTCAATCCTCAGCACTACATATAAATAAATAAATAAATAAATAAATAAATAAATAAATAAACAAACAAACAAATATTTTTAAAAAATAAATAAATAAAAATAACCTGTATGTAACATGTTGTATTACTAAAATACTCGCTCCAAGAGAAAAAGAGTAATAACTTAACAAACAATAAAAACATGCCTACAATATAATGAATTTTCTAAATTCCTTAAATGCCCTTTGCCAATAAAATAAAAACCAATAAATCATTTATTTCACTAGAACAAAACAGGATTACATGAACAGTTCTTCTGTTACTTCACAAAATAACCTGATTATACCAGAATTTTTCACAGCATTTTTTTGTTATTGTTATTGCTCTATTTTGTTCCTCCTATATCTTCAGAATAACATAAGTAGGATGAAGTTACTTTAGGAAACCTGAAGGACTCAGTCCCTAAAATACTATACTATACTTTGAAGAGCTGTCAAATAAGAGTCTCGGTTGCATTTGTATAACTTGGCACATTGACAAAGTTGCCTTGAACAGATACATTAACAAATTAAGTAACAGGAAGTGGAATAAAACCTAATTATAAAGTGACTATTTTTCACTTTAAAATACGTTAGGTCACCTAACACCAAATTTTAGTCAGTTGATGGCAGCACATAACTTGTTTGTTTTATCTAAAAAAAGAAATAAAGAGTGCCCAGCTATCACAACTCTTTAAAATGTTATTTCTTTACCTGTGTAACAGACTTTTTGCATAAGTCATTATTTTTTACTGAAAATCTGAGTTAATAAGCATTAAATAATTAAATAGGGCAAAGAACTAAGCCAACCTATCAGATTAAAACAACGACAAAACTCCATTTATATCTATCAGATTAGGTTTGCAGGGAGTTTTGTTTTTGCTTAGATGATCAAACTCCTGTCTCAGTTACTACTTCCAACCATGGGTAAATAAAACTCTATATCATAAAGCTCTGACCATGCTCCTCTTCTATTCCTTGGGATAAGGAGGTGGGGTGGAGGGCAACCCAAGTCCTGAACCCATACTGACAATTCTAAATAAAATCTAACACTCCTGAGTTTAACAGTCTAGTACATTCACAACATTACCCAAATGAACCTATCCACCTTTTATTCACACCACTCCCCTCCATAAGGTTTAAGAAAATGAGCTAGGTAGTTTGGTAATAAACATCCTCAAGATTTCAAGGCTTAAATCAACTAAAAAAAATTTTTGACTGATGGAATATGTCTGCTGTAGTTTGGATAAGTGTTCCCCAGAGGTCCATGTATTAAAGACATAATCCCCAGAATGGTGCTATGAGGAGCCTCTTTGGACTTTGAAGAGGTGGGGCATGGTGGGAGGTCCTTAGGTCACAGGGAGCATGTCCTTGAAGGGAACTTCTGTGTCTCTATGCTTCCTGGCACATGAGGTAAGCAGTTTGCTCCACCATCTATCCCTGCCATGATGCACTGACCTTGCCGGATGCCTAGAAAAGAGGAACACTCAATCTTGGACTGGAACCTCCAGAACTGTGAGCCAAATAAATAAACTTTTTCTTGTACATTAGTTACCTCAGGTATTTCATTATACTAATGCGAAGTCTACTAATACAAGTCCACTGTGGGATGGCAGGGGGCTCTGCTCTTGCTCTATAACGTCCTCAATCTAAGAAGCAACCAATCAGCACATTTTCTTCTATGAACAGCCAAGGTAAACATTTTCAGCTTTGTGGGACATATGGTTTCTGTCACAATTATTAAAACTTTACTGTTACAGTGCAAAAGCAGCCATAGACAATATATAATGAATTTTGTGGGGGCAGGGGTGATACTAGGGATTAAATACAGGGATACTTTCCCACTGAGCTAAATCCCAAACCCTTTATACTTTATTTTGAGACAGGGTCTCACTAAGTTGCTAAAGCTGGTCTCAAACTTGCAATCTTCCTGCCTCAGCCTCTTAAGGGTCTGGGATTACAGGCATGTGCCACTGTGCCCAGAAAGTGCATGAACTCTTATAACCACTACTTGAAAGTAACTCATGTCAATTCAGCTCATACATCACTGGTCAACCACATCTACCTTTCAAGGGGAAAGAACATACATTCATCACATGTTCCTGGGAGGAGAAATAAAATTTTGAATAGATAATCCTAATATTACAAAATGTATCTTCTTGACTACTTATTATTTCCTCCTACTTGAATGCCCATCTCTCCTCTCCAAGTCTAAATCTTAGCGCATCCCTCAAGACTCATTTCAAATGTAACAGTCTCCAAAGTCTCTGCCTCTCATCAGCTCTCAAAGAACTCTTATCTTTTATTTTTTTTAACATTGTTCAGTTTTTTATTTAATTGTGAGAATAGAACTGGTGTTTCCTATATTAACAAGTTCACCCTCCTTGGCACAAAGAGAGTATCATTTATCTTTTCATATTCCATAGGACTTAGTACTGTGACTTAAGATAGGGTTCAATTAATACATGTTAGATGAATTAAAGTACCACTGGTTTCTGTTTGTGTGTGTGTGTGTGTGTGTGTGTGTGTGTTTGAAGAGGCTTATAAAGACACAAACAATATAACACTAAATAAAATTTAATAGAGATGAATATAAAGAGATACAACCTAAGATACTGCCAGAACTTAAAGATGATATACCTTGATGATGCATATCAAGAAATCAAATACATTTATGAAGGTGAGCCACAATTTAGTGCAATGTATTTTAACAGCCAAACAAAATAAGAGAGCAAGCGCCACCTTATCAACCACAGAATCAGTAAGATAGTCTCAGACAGGCGTGAAATTAAATAAGACCCCTTTAAGTCAAATGTTAGATTTTTTAAAATGAGTAAAACACTTAACAATACAAAAGGAAATAAGAAATGCTTTATTAAACAATGAAACCAGAATGCAGAAGATATGAAAGAATAATAATAATCAGTAAATATTTGCAGGTATATCATTTCCTATACACCAACATGGATGCCAAAAGGAATACAAAGACATTATATGGCAGTTTGTGACCAAGTAGTTAAAAAAAAACAAGACATACATGATGAAGCGATAGCTACTACTAAAAATACATCATAATTCAAACATTTATAAAGTACCTAAAATCCAGATAATATATTCTCTCCCAAGGACAAAAGAATTATAAAATACTATCACTTTCAAGAAACTCACAAACTATCAGCAGTAACTAATACAAACAACTATAATATAATGTTATTAAAACTATGATAAAGATTTTTGTAAAGTACTATGGAAACCAGGATTAAGAAAATAAGTAAATGTTCTGCTTCTAAGAAGAAGATGGTTTCACTGGAAAAGTCATATAAACAGTAAACAACCTGACTATGAAGAGCCTATAAGGTAGGGAAAAGAGAACCAGGAAAAGTCTGATATGGATTTTTTTTAAATCATGGCAGTGGCATGGAAAATGGGCAGACTACACACTCCACGTGACAAGCACCATACTAGTGTTGGTTGCTGAAACACTGAGGGCTGAGTAGAGCATCTCGCATGTAACAGATTTTACTAAGTATATACTTGTTGGAAAAATTGAAAAGAATAAAGCAGGAACACCAGAAGAGAGGTTATCTTCAGTGAAAACTAAGAGTGAAAAATTAGGTTAATGACAAAGGAAGCCGGAGATGACAGCAACACTGAAATAAGTCTTTTTATTTATATGCTAAATTGTCTAGCTTATAAAGTATAGGAATTTAGAAGAAAAAGCTATAGATTGGAGAAGCAATGTGGTCACAAAGAATCTATGAACTGTAGGTCGAAACCACGGAACATGAAATGTACCACGTTATTAGAAAGTGAGTCTCTCAACTAGTAGTGACTATAAATTCAAGTCAGAAAATGTTTTAAAATGACCTCAATATTTAGAGCTGTCCTCACCTTCCTTTCTTCCTCCCTTCCGCAACCCCCGTTATCATAAGATAAAGCATTAAGAAGAGTTTAAGAGTATTATAATTTTTGGTGTTTGCAGTGTTGGGGATCAAACCTAGGCCCTTATGCATGCTAGGCAAGCACTCCACCACTGCACTACATCTCCAGTAACTTACTTTTATACACAGAGCATACTTCAAGAAGGTTCTGGTTAGGACCAAGAAAGAGCCAGGCACAGTGGCACACACCTGGAAACCCAGCAACTCAGGAGACAGAGGCCGAGGGTCCCAAGTTCAAGACCAACCTCAGCAACTTAGCAAGACCTTAAGCAACTTAGTGAGACCCTGTCTCAAAATTAAAAAATGGAATGGGCTGGGGATGTGGCTCAGTGGTTAAGCACCTCTGAGTTCAATTTCCAGCAACAAAAAAAGAAAAATCAAAGAAGAGTTAACTGGTCTAATTTCGGAGACATGACACTCTACACATTCAACAGACTAAAAGAACAACCCATGTAAGCATCTGAGTACATAAGAAAGACCTGAGTAAATGACAATTTTAATACCTACTATTCACATTTTTACTAATCAGGCATGACTTTGATTAGATAATTTATTAAAAAACAAAGTGCTTTAATCTGATATAGCTTGATGATTTTGATATAGTACAAAGACTCCCCAGGTTCAAATTCCAGTTCTTTTGCCTGGACATGACCTCGATCCCTATATTATTGAACCTCTCTGATCTGTTCCCTCATCTGCCTCACAGGGTTGTTGCATCCAATGAGTGAATGCGTAAAACTGCATAGAACAGGGCCTTGCACAAAGTACGTACTCAACAGAGATTAATTGTCAATATTATTAAAAATACCTTAGTGCAGACAGGTGTGAGGTTGAATGTGAAGCCTACTCATTTAGCCAGTACATGACTTCAGCAAACTACATAGCATTAACATTTCAACTAGCAACATTCTAGAACTGGGGATTCTTAACAGTACATGTCCTTCAAGAATTTCAAGAAATCTCCCATTTTCCTGGTGCTACCACTGGCAGAACCCAGGGCAAGTTATTATCCCCTCTTTGCTTTTATTTTCTCCTTAGATCCTCATGTCAGCATTTTCTCCAGGATTCTGGAATGAGTCACAACCTCCCCCACTGAATTCTTGATTTAGGTTCTTTCATGGGCTGTGCCAGGATGATTCTGGGTGTGGTGCCATGTTTGGCACTATCTCCTCTGAGACAGCTGATGTGGTAATATTCAGTTGTATTTAGGCTGCTTACTCTGTAATTTTCCACTGTTTCTTTATTAGAATGAGCAAAAGCATAAACCATAACTACATCTTCTGCATTCAGCACTATCAAGTCCCCCAAAATCTCATAGGAACTAAGACTTTTATCAACTCTCTTCTAACAAGCAATATTGACAGGTCCTTCCCAGACTGTCAATCATGTAATACCTATTCAACTATAAAATAGTAAAAGTATTATTTTTCACTGGAGACTTCTAATTCAAATGTACTATCATCATAGTGAGCAGAAAATAAGAAATAGACTTTTTAAAATTCAAATATGTATATTTGACACACTTCGACTTCATACCTGCTTAACAGGACTATTAGTATTTCTTATTATCATGAAATTGTTATGATTAAATGAGCTAATATATATGATACATCTAGCTACAAGAAATAAATGCTAGTTACTTTCTACCCTTCCTCTTCCTGCTTCATCTCCAACCCAGGAAATACTTGGTGAAGATGAGGAGACAGACTAGGATAGGATGGGTTTGTTGGGGCACAGCTGAGAGATAATGGGGTTCTTGACAACTCTTTAGTTGAATATGTATCAATATCAGTTTCCTACTTCTTTGTGGTTTTTCGTTTTGTTTTGTTTTGTTTTGTTTTGTTTTGTTTTGTTTTGTGTGTTTTTGGTACTGGGGTTTGTACCATAGTGGTTAAGGGGCACAATCACTGAGCCACATCCTCAGCCCTTTTCTGTATTCTATTTAGAGACAAGGTCTCACTGAGTTACTTAGGAACTAAGTTTCTGAGGCTGGCTTTGAACTCATGATCCTCCTGCCTCAGTCTCCTGATCCACTGGGATTACAGGCATGCACCCCATTAGTTTCCTACTTCTTGATTTTAACTGTACTTCCCAAGTTGCTAAAGAGGCTCTGATTATATGAGTATGTTTGTATTATGATCAATGTTCGTATCAGAAATAAAACTGGTTCATCTTATGACTCAGAAGGCAAAATATTCTATATTTTAGTAAGAATGTTAAAAAACCTAAATGACACCAAAACTGATTTTCTCAAACAAAAAAAAAAAAAACCTTGCCATACAGAGGGAGAAATGTGTATAGTTACAACAAGCATGGCAAATTTTAATTATTAATTATTGAATCTAGGCAGCTGTTCTTTCCATTTTTCTGTGTTAGCATTTTTAACTTAAAAAATGGGGCAGCAGAGAATAGAGGGACAGAACTTGGCAGTTCATACACTAATACTCCCAGAGGTAAGAAAAATAAACAATTTACTGGTTACCCATCCAGTTAATAAAAACAAAGTCCTCCAATTTTCTTCCCTCTCCTCATAAACTTTATCAGGTCTCCTACCAATCTACTTAGATGTGCATAGATGGTGCCCCATGAGGCTTCCACACACAGAGGAATGACATAGGATCACTAGGAAAGGGAACTTCCACCTGGCAGTAAAGCCCCTGCTCTCCAACACTGTTTGAATGGACAGCTCTGAAGAGGGTATTCCCAGCCTCCAGCATAAAAATAGCTCTACTCTTAGGCAAACAATGGAAACCCTCACTGAGAAAATCTTTAAATTTTTTTAAATCCAAAAAGGAAAATGCTGAATGCAACCACATAAACCTAAGAAAAATAAAACAGTGAGGCAGAAAGCAGGATTGGGGCGTTTCTATACCTAAGTGGCAGAGAGGATTTTTTCCCACCCAAATAGAAATGGAAAAGGAATTCTTTTTTAGTAGTCCATCAATATTTCAACTGTAGAAGAACATAATCACCATGTTCCTTGTAGAAAATAAACTTAAAATAATATAAAGAAGAGAACTTTTTTAAAAGCTCAATAATTCCCTATTAAAAGGTCTCTCAACTAGTTTCCAGAATCTAACACAGTCCCAAAAAAGCTAGGCTTTCAGCTTACTCTAGATTCTTAAAATTTTAAAACAAACTATAATAAACAGTTTATATCTCATTTCTTAAGTAAAAATGAAGCAACATAAAAGTAGTCCATTTTAAAAACTTAGCGGTAAAAAGCAAAATAAAAGTCTAGAAAAATTAGACTGGGGATTACTATTAGCACTATCAAATCATTAGGAATATAAATCATCACTACAACCTCTCTAAATGGTTCTTAAGTCACTTAACTATATGTTTATGCTAAAACTGAAAATAATACTAATCAAACTTTCTGAACTGAAATAGGCCTGTTAAAAATAAATTTAAGGGGCTGGGGTTGTAGCTCAAGGGTAGAGTGCTTGTCTGGTAAGTGTGAGGTACTGGGGGCGATTCTCAGCACCATATAAATAAGTGAATAAAATAAAGGTCTATCGACATCTAAAAATTGTTTAAATAAATAAATTTAAAATCAAGGGTTGGGCTGGGGAGATAGCTCAGTTGGTAGAGTGCTCACCTTGCAAGCACAAGGCCCTGAGTTCAATCCCCAGCACCGTAAAAAAAAAAAAAAGAAAGAAATAAAATCAAGGGTTACATAAATGGTTATTAACAAATAGTAATGATACAAGAACACACACAGCTGGAAAGAAGTCAATATCCAAAGTATACATATCTTCAATATCTGGTGTAAAAGCAACCTTTGATGGTGGGATTCTTTTAATTCTTGAATACACTGTAAATCTGAATGCCAACTCTCAAACCTGGGCTTACCACAATAAAACATCAAAGGCAGTGAACATATAAAAAACTAACATGAGATGTAATATTCAGCAACCATGTAATTTTTTGGCCTGTAATCTTGAGTTCACTGAAATTGAGATTCCAAATAACTTCCCATAATCCAAGTTCAATGCAGACACTGCTGGATTATAACTACCCCAAAGGCCTGGAGTAAAACTGGATGCTCTTAACCAGATTCTGTTGCACAACCACAGAAGATGGGCCCCCTTTCTAAAATCATTTTATCTGCTGTTCTTCAATACAGTTTTCCAAGAGACTATATCAGTTAACAACTTCTAGAGTATTTGCATATACATTGAATATAGACTCATAGGCATTTTCTGGTATCTTACAAGTCAGATTTAATCATTAACAACAGCAGAGTGGAAAAAAAAAAAAAAAAAACTTGGTTCAAATCCCAGCTCTAACACTTATTAGATGTTAACCCTTGGAAAAGTTACCTAACCCATCTGATGTAAAATAGTGACAGTGACATCTAAGCCTAAAGATAAACATTAGCTGTTATAACTGAATCTGGTCTTCAATTTATTTTAAAGATTAAATAAAATAACATGCCCAACTAACAAGGCATGTGACACAAAGTGGCAATAGCATCCAAATGTAGTTTCCTTGTCCTTCTCATTTCTAGTTTTTCTTCTTGTTCCAATCTCCTTGCCTTTTTTTTTTTTAAACTTTATCCTCCCTACCAAAAGCCTGTACCATCTGTTTCAAGGCATACTGAAACACAACAAAATAAGGAAAATATTACACATAATGTTTACTATGAGTAAGACACTGAGTCAAGTGTTTTATAAAGTTTACTGCAATCCTTATGATTTTCATAAGGTGGTTGTATTAGTCCAGCTAACTGTCAAAGAAAGAGACATCTGCCCAAAGTCCCTTGGTTATCAGGATCAATTTTACTTTTGCCCTGCCAAGTATCTCTCCCCAATCACAACCTCATCCCTTCCCTCACAGGTAACCCTTACCCTGAGTTTTTCTGGTAATCATTTTCCTTCTCTTCTATGTATTTTAACACATATATGAACATGCATAAACAATCAGTTAGTTTTGCCTTTTCTTGAATATTATACAAAGGGAATCACAGAACCACATTCTCTCAAATTTAAGTAGGAATTGAACACAGGGGTCATTTGCAACTGAGTCACATCCCCAGCTCTTTGTAATTTTTATTCTGAGACAGGGTCTCACTAAATTGCTGACATCGGCCTCAAACTTGCAATCCTCCTGCCTCTGCCTCACGAATCACTGGAATTACAGACAAGTGCCACTAGTGGTGCCTGGTCATTTCTTTTAATACTATAAAAACAAGGCGTTCATTCCAAGTTCTCTGGCTTACCTATGGATTTAACCATTTTCACAGCTGCATATATTTATACTTCATAAATATACCATTATTTATTTATCAATCTTATTTTTCTGGATATCACACATTGGTCTGATGAACATTTTCTTACATGTAACCTGATATAAATACAAAAGAATTTCTTTAGGGCACAGATCTTCAAATAGGCACAAACCTACACAAGGGGTACCTAAAGACTACACAGAGACTTTCAAATTTTAGGTGTGCCATGTAGTCTTACAAGAATTCAATTCCAGACTCACATCTTCTATATATACTCTTTCCTAAAATTGATGTGCCTAAGAACAAGCTGTGTTCAAAACAGACTAAATTAACCAAATAAGGGATTACCCCTTACCTAATGAAATCTTACCATTTCTGGCATTAGTTCTAAATAAAAAGCTCTCATAAGGGTGGAAATGCTTAGTCTCAGCCAGGCTCAGTGGCACATGCCAGAAATTCTAGTTAGTCAGGAGGCTGAGATAGGAAGATCACAAGGTCAAGGTCAGTCTGGGCAACACAGACTTGTCTCAAAATAAAATATCTTGTCTCAAAATAAAATAAAAACTGCTGAAGAAGTCAGTGCTAGACTCTCACTTAGCATGCATGAAGCCCTGGGTTCAATTCTAAGTGCTTGGGGAAAAAAAAAATCCAAAAACAGTTTTAAGGAGAAGGATTTCCAACTGTAAATAATGTGATAAATTCTTTAACAGAAGTATAAATGATATGTTCTTTAAAAGTTCTTTAAACATAAATTCAATGCATTTTTATACATAAGTGATGAATCTTCGGAAAGAGAAGTTAGGAAAACTACCCCATTCACAATAGCTTCAAAAAAAAATAAAATACTTGGGAATCAATCTAACAAAACAGGTGAAAGACCTCTACAATGAGAACTACAGAACACTAAAGAAAGAAATTAAAGAAAACCTTAGAAGATGGAAAGATCTCCCATGTTCTTGGATAGGAAGAATTAATATTGTCAAAATGGCCATACTACCAAAAGTGCTATACAGATTCAATGCAATTCCAATTAAAATACCAATGATGTACCTTACAGAAATAGAGCAAGCAATCATGAAATTCATTTGGAAGAATAAGAAACCCAGAATAGCTAAAGCACTCCTTAGCAAGAAGAGTTAAGCAGGGGGTATCTCAATACCAGACCTTCAACTCTACTACAAAGCAATAGTAACAAAAATGGCCTGGTATTGGCACCAAAATAGACAGGTAGATCAATGGTACAGAATAGAGGACACGGACACAAACCCAAATAAATACAATTTTCTCATACTGGACAAAGGTGCCAAAAATATGCAATGGAGAAAAGATAGCCTCTTCAACAAATGGTGCTGGGAAAACTGGAAATCCATATGCAACAGAATGAAACTAAACCCCTATCTCTCACCCTGCACAAAAATCAACTCAAAATGGATCAGGGACCTTGGAATCAGACCAGAGACCCTGCATCTTATAGAAGAAAAAGTAGGTCCAAATCTTCAAACTGTTGGCTTAGGATCAGACTTCCTTAACAGGACTCCCATAGCACAAGAAATAAAAGCAAGAATCAACAACTGGGATAGATTCAAACTAAAAAGCTTTCTCTCAGCAAAGGAAACTATCACCAATGCGAAGAGAGAGCCTACAGAGTGGGAGAATATCTTTGCCAACCATACCTCAGATAGAGCACTAATTTCCAGAATATATAAAGAACTCAAAAAACTCTACACCAAGAATACAAATAACCCAATCAACAAATGGGTTAAGGAAATGAACAGATACTTCACAGAAGAAGACCTACAAGCAATCAACAAACATATGAAAAAATGTTCACCATCTTTAGTAATAAGAGATATGCAAATCAAAACTACCCTAAGATTCCATCTCACCCCCATTAGAATGGCGATTATCAAAAATACTAGCAACCATAGGTGTTGGCGAGGATGTGGGGAAAAAGGTACACTCATACATTGCTGGTGGGGCTGCAAATTAGTGCAGCCACTCTGGAAAGCAGTGTGGAGATTCCTTAGAACACTTGGAATGGAATCACCATTTGACCCAGCTATCCCACTCCTTGGCCTATACCCAAAGGGCTTAAAATCAGCATACTACAGAGATAGAATCACAAAAATGTTCATAGCTGCTCAATTCAAAATAGCCAGATTGTGGAACCAACCTAGATGTCCTTCAATTGATGAATGGATAAATAAACTGTGGTATATATATATACAATGGAATATTTCTCAGCCATAAAAAATAATAAAATTATGGCATTTGCAGGCAAATGGATGAAACTAGAGAATATCATGCTAAGTGAGATAAGCCAATCTCAAAAAACCAAAGGACAAATGATCTCACTGATAAGCGGATAATGATACATAATGGGGGATGGGAGGGGGGCAAGAACGGAGGAAGGAGGGGCTGTATAGAGGGAAAAGAGGGGTGGGAGGGGTAGGGGGGAAGAAAAAAAATAACAGAATGAATCAAAAACTATTACCCTATGTAAATTTATGATTACACAAATGGTATGCCTCTACTTCATATACAGAGAAACAAGATGTATCCCATTTGTTTACAATAAAAATAAATTTTTAAAAAAAGTTCTTTAAAAACAAGGAAAATAACCTCCTGCACTGTCTGAAGAATTAGGGGGAAAAAGATATGACATTTGAAGTGGGTTTTGAAGACTGGGTATGGAAGTCAGGTTGAAAACAATAGACCTGGCAAACAGGTCAATGAGACAGATATAAGAAGATAGAGCTAAGTAGGTAAATGGGTAGAACAAACCAACTAGGAGAAGAGATCCTTTTGCCTCTGTGAAGGTATAAACTGTAACTAGAAAGAAGACAGTATACAAGAAAAGAGGATACCAGAATAATTTGTACCCAGAGTAACAAGTCTAACATGGGCAAAAAGTGGTAATATAGACATGTTAATAAAATAGAAGGGGGAATCTTAAGGAAACTAAAACTCAACCCCAATCTTTCCTCTGGAGCCATGGTATAAGTAGGAGCTACTCTGAATCTCATTCCAAGAAGGAGGCGTCTGCTGGTTAAACAATGTTCCTTGGTACTGGGGGATGAGAGAGAAACACATTTATGAACTAATTGCCTTCCTGCCATGTCACTCAGTACATCATTCAGAGAAGTCTGGTCACAGCTACATAGGGTTGTCCTTATTAGAAGCAGCTCAATTTTGATGAAACAGACAATCTACCAATTGACTTTTTTTTTTTTTTTTTTTAAATAGCTCACAGGTCAAATCTGACCTATTGTGGGGGTTTTTTTATATTTTTTTCGTTATAGATAGACACAATACCTTTATTTTATTTTTTATTTTTATGTGGTACTGGGGATCGAACCCAGTGCCTCACACATGCTAGGCAAGCAATCTACCACTGAGCTACAATCCCAGCCCCCTATTGTGTTGTTACAAATAAAGTTTTATTGAAACTTTGGAACATAACCACATACATATATTATATATGTCTGATTCTCCCTAAAATGACAGGAGTGATTCATTGTGACAGAGACCATATGACCCACAAAGCCTAAAATATTTATAATCTGGCTCTTTACAGAAAAGTTTGCTAACCCCTGACTTTTGATTTGAAGGTCTTATGTGAAACCACTATTTCTCTGTCTATGGTACCTTAAACACATGTAGCAGAACTCTTAAACTGACAGTAACATATTCTTGACTCAGTATTGATTTATCTTGACTCAGTATTGACTGCTTTGGAATGATAACTGCCTAGCTTTGAATGACCTGCTCACCAGAGCTCACAAAATGAATGTCATATAAACCTTACTTTAAAGTCAAAGATTCTTAAATGTAATCTTGAAATGTGACAAATATCACTCAGATATTTTGGGGAGATGTGGAGCATCAAAGAGAAGAAATATTTTATTAGTATAAAATCCACTAATAAAAACATCTTAATCAGTTCCTATCTCTTTATAAATTCCTATTTCCTCTGTTAACTTCCTGAAGAAGGTGCTCATAGATTTGGCTTAATGACCAGAGTAGATGAAAAATTCAATAACTTACTTATTAAATGAGCAAATAAACATTGAGCAGCTACTATGACTCATTTACTATATGTAGCAGGTGCTAGAAACAAGGAATTCACAGCCTGCTCAGGAAACAAATGTGAACAGTACACATTATAAGCAAATTGAGAGGACAGAAATACAAGAAGTGTGAAATATAAACAGAAAGGAAATTAACACGGTAGTTCTAATGGGAAGTGAATCAGAAAACATTAAAGAGACACCATCTCATTTAGACCTTGAAAAAATACTACGAATTTGTTCAATAAAGGTAAAAGGAGAAGAGAGATGAAATTCAAAGCAAGTGCAAGAGTACAGCAAAGACAAAAAATCAGGCAAACATAAAAATAAATGATATTCTAGGAATAACAATTAGTCCAGGGTACTATATCAGTAGTTAGAAAGGAAGGGGATCTTTGGTGCATGATTTTATATAAGTTCAGAGGTATTTTTTAAATACAGTCAGATTTGAGAAGCACTAGTCTAAAAATAGTGATTACTGGGATTGGGAGATGGGACTGAAGGGGTCAGGGGAAAAGAAGAGCCAGATATCAGTAAAATGGACCTCAAGGGTCAGCCTGGAGCCAGGTGTGGTGGCAACCGCCTGTAATTCTAGCAGCTTGGGAGGTTGAGGCAGGAGGATCTCGAGTTCAAAGCCAGCCGCAGCAATTTAGTGAGGTCCAAAGCAACTCAGTGAGATTGTCTCTAAATAAAATATAATAAAATAGCTGGGGATGTGG
This sequence comes from Sciurus carolinensis, assembly GCF_902686445.1. Taxonomy (NCBI): domain Eukaryota; kingdom Metazoa; phylum Chordata; class Mammalia; order Rodentia; family Sciuridae; genus Sciurus; species Sciurus carolinensis. The sequence continues at coordinate 24,340,952 of NC_062225.1, forward strand.
CTCAGTGGTTAAGTGCTTCTGAGTTCAATCCCTGGTACTCCAAAAAAAAAAAAGAATCAGTCTGGGCTTCTAATAGGTCCACCCAAAACTATCACAAAATTTCTGTAAAAACATTATTTTGGTGAAAGGAACTGTACATTTTATCACATTCAGATTCTGGTTTTCCAGAAAAGATTAAGTTTTAAACGGGAATAACATAAAAATTGTCCTGTCCTATGGCAAGCAGCATAATGGTCCCCCCAAGAAGCTCACATCATAATTAGCAGAACCTATGAATACATTAGGTTTCATAACAAAGGGGAATTAAGGCTGCAGGTGGAATTAAAGTTGTTAATCAGCTGTGAGACAGAGCAATTATCCTGGATTATCCAGGGGACACCATGTAATCACAAGGGCTTTTAAAAGTGGAAGAGAAAGATAAAAAAAGAGACCCAGAAAAGGAGATGTGAGGAAAGCAAGGTCCCAGAGTGCCTTCTGCCCTTGAATGTGGAAGAAGGGGACCTTGAGCTGGGGAATATATATGGCCCAAGAGCTGGGAAAAGGCAAGGAAACGGATTCTTTACTGCACTCTCCAGAAAGGCGCACAGCTCTGCTGGTATCTTGATTTTAGCCCAGTGAGGAACGCCAAACTTCCAAATTACAGAACTAAAAAATAATAAATGTGTGTGTTTTAAAGCACTAAGTTTGTGGTCATTTGTAAAGGCAGCCTTAGAAAATTAGTGCGCTTCCTTGCTTAAAAATAATTTTGACTTCACTATCACAGGTCCAACTCAAAAAGTAACTATGCTTCAAAGAATTAATTGCTATTTTATCTGTTCCACCTTAAAAATGGGCATGCTTGTATATCATAATTAGTATTTATATAATCCTCTTCACCACTGGACAATGTGCTCTTCATTAACCATATTTTATTCATCTTATTCATCTTTCTATCCTAACATATATCAGGCTCTAAATAATTTTTTTTTAAATAATAAGTAAATCTTTCTCTTCACCTCTATTTTTATGGTTCTGTCTTCCCTTCCTTGGTGCCAAGAACTTGCTAA